>NC_134041.1:65642805-65647805 GCF_965140245.1 Athene noctua | reverse complement strand
CCGTGTGCTGAACCTGAGAAGCCAGGCTTGTCTTTATTCCCTTGATTTTTTAAAAAAATGCACTTTCCTGATCCTGCACCTTGTGAAGGACCAAAAGAGGGTCCAGAGGCCGAGCTGGTCTGTTCCATCTGCCACGCAAAGCCCATGCAGCCCTCTCAACAGCCACAAATTTATCCTGTGAAAGAAAAGCCCCAGCTGACATGGAGGTGATGCCACCACCACTCATCCAGCTCCTTCCCTGGAGGAGAGAGGAGCAGGGCAAGGCCAGGGCACTACCGCGCTCCAGCAGCTGAGTCGATGGAAGCCCCCTCGGGTGCTGCTTTTGGACTGCACGGAGGTGATCGCATGACGTGAGCCCTGGCCAGCTCTGGCTTCGGTTGGGAGAACATAAACACAAAGCAAAACCCCTTTTGCCTTTCCCTTGTGAGCCAGGGAGGAGCTCAGGTGTGGGTGGGAATGCTTAATTCCGAGTCGTCAAAGAAACCTGACTGACCTTCCAGTAAATCAGTGAAACTGGGAAGGTTTTGGGAGAGAAGGATGGCTGGTGGGGCTTGGCCGTGTGCCGCAGGGAGCCAGCCAGCTCTGCCATCCATGCTGGCACGCAGCGAGGCTGCTCACACTTGTTGCCAGTATCCGAAAAACGAGCAGTGGGGCCAGCCGGCATCAAAAGCTGCTCCATTTCCTCCTCCACTTATTTAATTATTAAAGACAAATAAGAACCAGCTCATACATAAAGAACAAAAAAAAGAAAAACAAAATACTTAAGAACTGGCAGCCAGGCTCAACAACAAGTCATGGCACCAGCCCCTGAAACATCCCTGGTTGTATAAATAGGATCCTTCATGGGAATCTCCAGGATAAATCCCTTACGTTGAATCGCAGCCCACCACGCTGAAGAGGAAGAGTATTGTGTACTGTGACACAAGAAAAATGACATTTTAAAAAATAATTAAACAAAACTGTCACGGTACAGCTAGTTTATTTAAGAGAACTTGTGCCACAGCCTTCACCCATCCTGGCTGGACAATCATTGCCCGTGGACAGGAACTCAACAAACCTCGGTGTCTCGTATGTCAAAGGGTCTTTGTTATAAACATAACGAAAGTGAGACGAAACCTCAGTTGATTTGACCTCATCTAGATTTTGTGGGGTTTATGGGATTTATTTTTGTTGTTGTTGTTGTTGTTGTTGTTTTGGGTTGAGACTCCAATCACCAACCTAACTTCCAAAGAAAATTAAAATACAGCAACCAGGATGTTCAGCAGGTTGACTGGAGACCTTATTCCAGGTGTCTCCATGGTTCCCACCATACCTGGGAAATAATACGGTGCTTGGGGTGGAGGAGCCCCACAAAACTGCTCCCCAGGCCTCTCTGGAGACTCGCTGGCCCAAGGGTGTGCCATGCCTGCCACACACCGTGCCAGGGATGCCACCACGGCATCACTTGGCCTTTAAGTGCTACGGCACTGCCAATATATAACAGATACCTCAGTGCCTCAGCCACCGAGTGAGCAACCAACCCAACCCAGCGCCCAGGCCCTGCCAAATAAAGCACTAGGGAAAGCCAGTGAATTTAGGGAAATCTGGTGAGTATAGGAAGTTTTGTCCACAGCGGAGGTCTCCGTGGTCCCCAGCGTGCTGTCCCATGGCAGCGGTTGCGAATTGCTATGAGGCTACTAGGATGTGTCAGAAAAGGGAAAAGAAAAAAAAAAAAAAAGAAAGAAAGAAAAAAAAATCTTTTAAAACATGCTCGACATGTACAGCTGCTGAAACATCTGTGCCGAACATGATGACACAAGCTGTAATTGTGGCAGTTGGGGAGGGGAGGCAATAAGGAGAGGTTAAGGAAGAGGCTAAGCACAGTCCCCCCATGCAGGGTCCCACACGGGCTCTGCCTCCAGGAGCCCCCAGGTTGTGGCCGAGGGGGCTGTGCCCCCACATTTTTGGTGCTCTGCCCCAAATTCCACTTCACTTCGCTTCTCTTGCCTCTGCGGGGCCAAAACTGCTGTGGGGTGAGATGAGACAGGTCCTTTCCCTCCCAGTGCCAGCTCTGCCAGCCTTCCTTATTTAACTCAGGGTCATTAAGGCAATTGAGGGTTTGGAGGGTGAGACCAAAAAAAAAAAAAAACAAGACAGGGAAGACCCTAAAGCCTCCTTTAAGTGCAGCTCGACAGGTGGGTTTTGCAAAGCCCCGCTGCACAGAAGATGCGGGCAGAAAAATTTTTTTCTGTCATGGTGTGAGCTCAGGGAAAAAAAAAAAAAAGAAAAAACTCAACAAAAAAAACCCCAAACCCAAAAATCCCTTTTTCCCAACTCTCCCCCTGCATTGTGTTGAAAAAAACTTATAAGAACCTAAATAGAATAGAACAGAAATCTCCCTTAATCAAAACAACATTATGCCAAAACCCCTTTCGAGGGAAGTGAAACGTACGCAGCAGCACAGCCCTGCTTAAAAATAGAACAGCCTTTGCCTTGTAAGTAACAAAAATACATAACAACATACTTCTGCCATCTGAGCTTTGAAGGATGTCTGTCATACGCCTAGTCTTATTTTACGCCCCTTCCCTTTTTTAAAAGAGGAACAATGCCATCTTCCCGAAAGGAAATAGGCAATAAAAACTCCAGCAGGATTTCCTATTCATAATTTTTCCCATTCATATCCTAATGGGTGAAGGAAAAAAAAAAAACCAACCACCAAACCAACCAGCTTTAACAACTTAAACGGCACTTATTAAATAGATATTTTTACATGCCTGGTTTTTCCTAAACGTGGTATATAGTTTTACAGTTCAATTAAGTCCTTTTTTTTTTTTTTTTTTTTTTTTTTTTTTCCCCAGATATCCTTCTCAGAGCTGGCTGAATTCTGTGTGAGATGATGTAAAGCATCTGATGACAAAATATCAAATATATTTATAAAACACCCTGTTGAGTTTTTATCTGTGCCATTACATTTTTAATTAATAGAATTTTTTTGTTGTTGTTGTTTTACAAATGTTGTGTTTTACTGCCAGTATGATCTCACTGCTTTACAGTATCGATAAATGAAGGCACACCTGCACTATAAAATCTGCTTTATATGAAGCAGGCCATTCATGTTTTTATAGCCCATTTTTCACCCATTGTTCTTGGGTCATGTCATAGGTGTGCTGTAATGTGTGGTGGAGGTGGGCGGCTAGAAGATCAGTTTAACAAAATGGTCTAATTTTGCCAACTTTAGTGCCAGAATCTGGACTGAAAAATGCAGAACTAATATCCCAATAGACATACTGCATGATGTCACTTCCCTGGAAATGTCCAAGACAAACATCTATTTCCAGATCACTTGCACTTACAACATGAATTGTACCTCCTTTCTTATCCCCAAATTACTATTCCTGTGTTTTCTAGCAATTTTTATGTTAACTCGGTTAATGTCTGAACTTTCCTGACTCTTTGTAAGGCTTGTAGGTTTTATGATGTTGGTTCGTATAATATGACAAGGTTCATTCCAAATCTAATGATGTTTTTGGAGTCTGCAGACCTACGAGCTCTTTTTTAAAAGGCTTTTGCAAAACACCACAACATGTATTCTCTTAAATGCAGAGGCTGAAGTTTACGCACCCACACAAAAGGATTTGCTACAGAATCCGGTTACTTTGCTCAATTAGAAAAAAACCCGCTGCCTTTAACAGAGGATTTTGGAACGATTTTTGCTTTTCCTTTCTTTCCCAGGAACGGGCTCGGAGGGCTGGAGGGCTGGCGGCAGCGGCGCAGGCAGGCACTCCATCACCCAGCCTTGCTCACGCACCCTCCTCCTGATTTGCAGCATCCTCCCTCGCAAAGTCTTCTCCCTCCGGAGAGCAGCCGGCCGTCGGCGGGCTGGGAGGATGCTGCGTGCGGGATGAAGGCCGCCCGCCCCTGAAATCCGAGGCCCGGATCCTGCAAACAGCCCTGTAAAGACAGACCCCGGGCTCAGCTCAGCTCCTCTGATTTCCGTGGGGCGCGAAGTTTTCCCGCAGCGAAGCGCTTGCCGGATTGGGGCTTAAGAGGGAATATTAATATTTTCCTCGCAGCCGACCTTCCCGGGGCTGGAATGCAGAAGATTGCCTCCGCCTAGCTTAATTCCTCAATACCTTTTATTAAATCCCCCCTCCTCACCCCCTTTATACATATTCACCCCACACGCCAACACGCCAGCAGTTGTTTTTCATAACGTGCCTTTAAAGTGACAACTTTATGGCAGAGCCGAGAAACTTTTATTAGGATAACAAATATAGCAGAGAAGGTAACGCCGGCACAACTTGGAGGTACGGCAGCAAAGTTGCTGGGGGGGTGGCTGAGGGGGGGCTGGGGCAGTGTTGCAGGGTGCCTGATGCCAGGGGGATGGACGTGGCTGCAGCGTGCCGCTCGGCCACCAGCCTTCCTGCGGACCGAGGCAGCCGAGCCGCTGATTGTCTGATTTCCCTGCCAATGGGACTCCCGTAAATTCGAGTCTCATTCTCAGCGGGTGATTCCTGTGAAGAAAAAAAAAAAAAAAAAAAAAAGAAGAAGAAGTAAAATAAATAAATATTGTACGGTTGTATAAGCTTTTGAGACCTGCAAGGCCTCCTCGTCAATTATTAAATATGACCAAAGCTGACATCCCTAACTGCTGCACATGCCTTTGGAAGAGAAGGCACCGTGGAGATGCAGCTTTCCGGCACAGAGGATCACATTTTATTTTGTTTGGATTCCTTTTCGAGGAAAAGCACCTTTTCCCGCAGAAAATGACTTTCTTTTAAAATGTTAAAAGCCCTTTTTTCCGCCCCCTGCCCCCTCTCCTGGCTCGGCGTGGCAGCAGAGGGGCCGAGCCCCCCGAGGAGCTGCGGGCACCCCGTGTCTGCGCCGCGGGAGGGCGCGGGGCTGCCCGCACTCCATCATTCGGTGGCAGGAGGGGAATGGCAAAATATTGCTTTGGTCAAAGTTATTAAAGGCAGGTTCACTACACAGTCCTGGTTAGGAGATAAAATATGAGAGGGCAG
>NC_134041.1:65592805-65637805 GCF_965140245.1 Athene noctua | reverse complement strand
GCATGTTGAGATATTAATAGCAAAAAAAGAGAAATTTTTTTTCGAGCCAAAAGAATAACGTTGAACACATTCACTTAATACCCAGAGCTGGAGACATGACAATTAGTACATCTGACGTTTACAATGCAGATGTTTACGATGTGAATAATAGATGGAAAGAGAGTGAAAATGCAGTTGTTTTGGTGAAATATAGCGCAGTGCTATCCAGAAAACACACGAACTTTGCTCAAGCCACTACACAAGTATGAAAGGGACTGTTCTTCGTGTGCATAATTTAAGTCCTGCAGCACTTCTCTGAAAGTATGCAAAATAATAAATTGCAGAGAAAAATATGTTTAATCTAATAATGGGGTGTTGCAAGAATTGTTGTAAAAGAAAGCTTGGGGAGGGGGGTGTGTGGGGGTGGGCAGCCTTTAGGGGAAAACGACATGAATTTCCAGCAGCAGGGTTGCGTAATGATTCTTTATTTTTAAAATGTGCCTGTACTCCATTCATAGTATTTAAGTGCTTAAATAAGCACAATAAATGTAAATAATTTACTGCTTTGCAAACAGAAAATTGGGCAGAAAAGTAATTTTGAATAGCAACTTGGCTTACTATACCCCGTGATTTGGTGCCCTGTAAAATGCATTTGACACTGCTGTTCATTAAGCCGGTGCTATTGAGCCTTCTTCACATTCATTAGTGATTAATTCAGACAGATATTTAACTTAATAAGGTAAGCAAATAAACAAAAAATCACTTTCTGTGCCTTAAGGTTTTTTGGACCTCTAATTGGTTTTGTGCACTAATTATCAAGATTAACACCTTACACTTTCCTCAGTCCTTACATTTAGAAATTCCCAGTGGACAAAAGCAGACAACCTTGGGGGAATCCTTTAAGTGCAAGGGGTTAAGAGTTTGTCTTTTAAAAGCAAGATAAGCAGCAAAAAAAAAAGGAAAGACCAATTCCAGGTAAATTTAGATAATAGCAGGATGAGGAGGCAGAGGCTTGCGCCGATATATATGCAGCGACACTCGCTACTTCTCACGTGGATGTGAAGGAAAGGATTTTCAAGGGGCTAATTTGTGTTGCAGCGTTTCTGAACAAATAACTGGAAGCTCTTCGCTTTCTCGCACCCGTCACAAAACGCTGCAGTCAGCCTGGACTAACCGGTTAGTGACGCAGCCCTGCTGCAGCGTTTCCCTTTCCTCGCACCAAGAGTTAACCACCGGCCTTTAAAAGTTTCTTTTAACTCCGCTTCCCACAGAACCAGAAGACTTTATGTCAGTGCCAAGGCATTGTGATTTCCTTCGGTGTTTGTGGCAGTGACATTGTTCAAGGCGTTGACTCAAGTTCCCCTACAGCCGAGCCTGGCCGCGTCCTCCTCTTACCTTAGGCTCAGCTCAAGGAAACCCGTCCCGCTCCAGGCTTTGGGAGAAGGCTGCTGGGATGGGAGCAGCCCCCTCGGCCGCAGGCTGCATCCCTGGGAGCCCCAGCATCCCCTCAAAGCGCCCGGCCCTCCCTGCCGCCTGCAAATGTCAAAGTTTGTCGCTATCATGTATTGACATCCCCTCGGAAAGTGCCGCAATGAAGTGCTGATTCAGTGTCTCTCCTGGAAAATGTCTCCTTGCCTGCTCCTACGTGCCCAACTAAAACACACCTCGGTTCCCTCCTTATGGGCGCAGACACCCCCACCGGCGGGTGCCTCGGAAAAGCTTTGGGAAGGGCCACAGTTTAAAGTTCGCCTCAATCCCAGGCACGAGGTTCATTAAAACCCGTTCTAGCCAAGGCGCCGTTGCAAGTTGCTGCTACTGTTGGTCTGTCACCGCCGAGTGCAATAGTTGCTCTGCAGCACCCCAAAATAACTGGCAGCCTTCAGAGGACTAATTGCCACTTTTCCAGCCGTGGGAAGTCTCGCAGATCTACCTAGCTTCTGTCTTGAACCCGATGACACTTTCCAGTAGTTTTTTTGTAGCATTTGGGGATTTTTAAACTCCTTTTCCTTTAATTCTTTTCTTTCTTTAATGGGTGACTGGATAAATTCAGTGGTGGATTTTTGTGACACTAAAGCAGCAGATAAGTCTATGATGCACTCTAGCTATGTGGTTTAAAAATCCCTTACCATATGTTTTCTCACTGGAATGCCTCGTCTTGCAAAATTACAGGAACCGAAGCTTAAAAACACAATTAGGTAGTTTAAAATGAAATATTAAAGAAATACCACATATTTTCTGATATGCCTGCGATGTTTTTCCTTGCTTCCCCCCCCCCCCCCCCCCCCTTTTCTTTTTTGCTTTCTTTTGTATTGTTCTTTGAGTTGTTCAAGGAGCCCAACTGTATTCGATTGTTGTACTAATCACGCTCCACATTTTTCTGATTAGGTTATATAGGCTGTGGTTAAATTATAAATGAAAGAATGAACTACCAGAGTACTTGTCATAACAGTATCTTTTATGTTGTTACAGAAGATGGGGGTGGGGGGGTGTAGGAATCAAAAAAGGCTTTCCGTGATGAAGACTCTCCTTGCCTGTTTTGTGCTCCTTATAGTATCTGTATAGACAAGTAATGCAATTTGTTCAAATGTTTTTCTCAGGTATTCTGAGAACTACAGCACAATATCCGTCCACTGAGAAAAAATGTGAGAAAACTGAATACATAATACATAAAGATGCATATTGTAGTATAAACTCTGTTGTGCACACAAACACACCCTCCCCAACTCCAGTTTATTCCATTACTGCGCTATAAAGCGACTTGAACCGTTTTTTTTTCCTTATGCCGTACATGAAAATGATATTTCAAAATTTGAAATGATGCCTTACATTGTTATCTTCTGTCCTGCTGCATGCACAGCAGAAACACAGCTGAATGTGTGCCTGATGATAGCATATATTTTTGTTTCCATGATGTTATTTGAAGTCATTGACTGTAAAACTGATTTTTAGAGAGGGCTACAATTGGAATGATTAAACTACTTGACTGAAGGATCACTTTCTATCTGTGGTGAAGACGCTGGTGCTTTAAGAATATATTTTATATTATTGAAATTAAATATACAGTTTAAGCGTTACAACGTTTTAAGCTCGTTAGTATAATATTTCGAATAATAGCTACTAGGAGAATGGGGGTTTGGTGTTAAACATGATCCTCTTCTTAAATACGTCATTATTTTTTTTTCCAAAGTTTAGCCAGATAAAGCTGGGAGGTGGAGAGGGAGGCAAAGAGGGAAGCCTGCAGCCCCACAGTAGATTAACACCTTGCATTAAATCAGGCATTTAGCTATTTTCCAGTGATTTTAAAGCAGAGCTCCTCCCCAGTTGCTCACCAGCTTTAAACACAAAGCAAACACTGTGCCCTGCGCATAGATTGCCTTATGTACTACATAAACGGATCCTTAAATATAGGAAGGGATATTTTTTTTTTTTTTTTTTTTTGGATGAAAAACCTGATGCAAGGCGATTGCCTTAATTGATGGGTATCCAGGGTGGGACGGGCGAGGGGCTCTGCGCGGTGGCAACCAACACATGTTTTCTGTGTCAGACATGCCTGTGAGCGGTGCTTTTTGCACCCCTGCAACCAGCCTTAAGGGTTCTGTTTTTTTGGGGGCTTTATTGGAGGAACTGTCAATGCTTTCCAGGATAACAAATCTTGTTTTATAGCACTTGGTGGAGTTTGGTTAGGGGCTACCTCTGAGCAACATGAACTTGGCCTTGCTGTGTGTCTTACACTAATACCTTCACTCCTGTAAGGAATCAGGGTACTTGAGAAACAGCCTGCAGCCATACAGCTGATTATTTCACCAAATTTGCATCTTTTCAACAGTAATGGGGATGGCTTTCACAAATGCTCCCAGGCTCTAAATAGACGTTAAGTGGCTGTTTCTAGTTGCTTCCCTCCCTCAACCCCTTGGGCGCTCACCATGCGCCCAGCCCCTGGGCCGGGGGACCCGCGGGGCACCCTCCTTCGTGCTGGAGAGATGCTCCATCTCCCTTTTGGGGGGAGGACGGGGACACGAGTGCCCAAGGGTGGCCCTTGGAGGAGCTGGCCTTGCTTTCGGGGTGCTCTGAGCGCGGTGCAGGGCTTGGAAATGATGTAGGGCTTTAGGAAGAGGTGGTCTTGTGGGTGCGCGAGGATGGCAGGTGGGGGGACCTGGAGGGATGCGTGTCCCCAGGGATCTCTGCAGCACCGAGGAGACTGACTTGCTCCAGAGCTATGGCCCCCAAGGCAGGAATTTATTACTTGTAATTATATTTAAGAGACAAAGGGACTTAAAACATAGATTTTATCCTACCAAAAAAAAAATCCGAAACCTTGTTATAAAACGTGGTTGTGGGCAGCCACCTGGCCCCGCTGTGCTCCTCAAAGCCTGGCAGCAGCTGTGCAGGGGATCCCCACCCTTCCTTCCCTTGAGGGTCAGTAAGGCAGTGGCCAAACCATCTAGGGACTCAGTTTCTAAAATTTTCAATGCCAAAGCCCGTACCCACACACGGAAATGTTTGCACAGGCAGAAGCCAACGTGAAACACCAGCCTGGGCAGGCAGCAAAGCATCTGTGGGAGCGGTGGGGATGTTGGGGGCTGGCAGAGTTGGGGGCTTCTTTTCACCGACATGTTGTGAATAAATAAACCAGGTACGGCTGAGCAGTGGTGATTCAGTTGAAGACTCCTGCTGTTTATTTTCAATTCTTCTACTTCACTTGATATCTGAACTTTATTATGCCTTTCTGTAAAATGGGTGCGTACCCCCGACTTCTTACAGATTGTTACCTCCTACAAGGAGGAACAGCTTGTTCAACTGATGCATGCAAAGAGCTTTGAGTTTCAATGGGTTATGCTAGGAGACTGCTGCAAATAAGATGCTACTGCTCCTGCTATGTGTTGGCCACAGCTGCCCTGCTATTTGCTGGCAACCCTGTTATTTTGCACGGATAAAGAGTGCAGGATCAGGGTGAAATCATGGTAGGAAACCTCATACTCTGCTTTTGTTCCAACTCTAAATATGTCAGAGTCTGTTGTGGGCTTACAGCCCCTCTTCCCTTTCCCCTTATTTTGTGAGTCCAAAGCGGTGCCAGCCTGATAAAATTTAAAACCTTCCCCCAAATCTAGAGTAAAATATCAATACTGGTCTCTCTTAAAATCCACAGAAGGAAACTTAAGGATTAGAGTAAAGCCTTTTTCTTAATTTATCTGTCGTGCATAAGTATTCCAGCACATAACGCTTCTCTGGAAGGATCACCCACAATCTGGAGTTTTTTCCTTCGTCTAGGCACCTTGGGGTGAGTTAAAAGGCAGAGGAAACTCGCAGAACCGTGGTATCTTGTTGAGCACTCATTATAAAATGGATTACAGGTACAGTAAACCATAAAGACTGTTTTAGAGCCATTAAGGTTCAGCTTGTCACTGCTGACATGGACGCACTCTTACACCATATATTCCTGACATGTCAGGAGGTGCTTAGGGATGCTTTCATACATGTTTTATTGAAATGACAGGCTATAGCTTCTTTGGCTGCTGTGTATATACATGGCTATATGCTAGAAATCCAAATGAAATTCCTCTCAAAAAAAAAAAAAAATAAAACCCTTACACGTATGTAATGAATGCCATCTTAAGTGATAAAGTTGTCATCTGCGTTTTATTTTTAATGTACTTTGTAATAGAATAATGAAATCACGTTTATGCCCGGAATAAAATGTGGCTGAAATCAATGAGATTTACACCGAAGTGAATTTTGCAGTTGATAAAATGTGAGTTCAAAACCAAAGCAATTTCGGATGAGAATGAAAAAAAGTATCAAACCCTCAGATATCCCTTCTGAAAATGTCTTTCCATCTGTATGCAGATCAGTTGTTTCTCCCAGGCTGAGCCTTTGACTTGTTAGGGCTTTTTGTCTTTCAGATCCAAGAAAAACTTTACATACAATTATGGTGCCTTGAAAATAAAATTTTTAAGTGGAAATACCAAGAGAGTCATAGCTGCAGAGTCGGATCTCACAAACCTTGCAGGTCTGAAATTCATATTCGTTAAATGTTTGGAATTCAGAAGAAGTGTAGGATTTGGTCCTTCATGTCCTTTTTCTAAGCAGCTGCTCCACAGAAATGATGTCAAATTTTTGGCATGTATGAAACTGGTGAAGTCTGCAATTCGGTTGCAGATCTGAGGTTAAACAGGGGATATATCTCTCCTGCCGAAGATGTGTGGCTGGAAAGCTGCTCCAAAATCTGTCAGCCACCCTTGGCAAGTTTCTCCCTCTCTGGGTGCTGGGGACCAGCCTCCTCACAGGGCTCCAGGAGCGATGATGGTGGAGGTGAGGAGCTTGTGTATGGAGCGGTGGAGGCCGGCTGGGGTGAGTTATTCTTTGGCAGTGGGGGGAAATGTGGATTTGTTTTATTTTGCACCAGCTGCAGCTTGGAGATGGCTGTAAGGAATGAGGAGCTGGGGGCAGGGGAGCAGCAATGGGCATGGTGGGGTCTTCTAGTGTCTGCAACGGGTGAGAGAAATACAGGGGATAGTTTATATGTAAAACAAATTGCACATTTCAAATGTATTTGCAAAGTACTGTTTCCTTCAATGCACTGGAGCTTTCCAAAATTTATTCATTTAAAAAAAAAAAAAAACCTCATTATGAAACATCTCAGTGCTCACAGGTTCATGGACTTGGTCAAGGTGGAGGATGGACGGGCAGAGCTTCTTGGACTGCTCTCGGCTCCGGCTGGGCAGACCCCGGTCTCGGCATGAAACCACGATTATCAGTAATAGCAAGAACGTGCAATTTGGGTCAGAAACCCATTGCAGGCTGACAAGCAAGCTGGCACAGCAGCGTGCACGTTAGCCAAATGTATTTAGACTCCGAGCAGGGCGCGTACAGCAGAGCCTAATTCACAAATAGCTCCTGAAATTAAAAAATAAATTTCAGCGACACTGTACAGGCCTCTGAAGGGGGGAATCTCAGTCTAAAACTTAAAATCACGCATTTTTCAGATCAGCAAGGTGCAAGACTCCCTGTCAGCCCCACAGACAGCCCCAGAAGCACATGCACACGCCGACACTCACAGCGGGAGCAGAGGCTGAGGCACAGGGTGCCTGAGGCTTCTCCCTGCGAGCCTCACTCCTCTATTTGCTGTATAAATAAGATCTTATTGCTCTTTCAGTGTTACCCTAAAAATTGGCTTCAAGCATCACCAAAAATGATAAAAACAATAACAGAAAAGAGACAGCAAAATGTACCCATGCTGGAGGAAACTGGGGCCGGCCGCTGTAAGCAAGAAGGTAAGACAGAAACGGCTGCTGTGGCACCGGTGTGATTGCAACATGTAAATCCCCCACCAGCCTTAAAAATTATGGGCGAACGCTGAGGACTTCTGGAAAAGGTTCAAACAGCAATTTGAACTGTGCTTGAAAGCCAGAGGGGCTAGTAAAGTGGAAGATGAGCAGGGCAATGGCACGCTCTGCGAGGGAGGGGTGGTGCGGGGTCTGTGGGGTGGGAGGGATGGAGAGGGCAGGGTGGGCTGGTGGGATATGGGGTTGGACGAGTGGGATGTGGGGCACAGGGGCAGCCTGTTTGACCCACGCCATCCCAGTGGGCAGTAAGAAAGGAGGGAGGGAGCTGGAGACATGGGGTGCCGGTCTCCCTGCAAGGTAGAAGCAGCGGGTGGCATGGCTGTGTCTGCACCGGTTCAGGGCTGGTGACGTAACCGTGGTGTCTCTGAATAAACTCCTGAGAATTCAGATTGTTTCTCACTTCCTTGAAGTAAAAGAAATGAGCGTTTTGAGGGTGGAGCAAGGTGAAAGCAGGTGAAGAGTTTCTGAGCAGGTTGGAGGCTGATGGGGAGTGTCTGCATGGGCCAGCTGAGCCCCAGCACGAGCAGGCAGACCCTCCTCCTCCTCCTCCTTTGTGACCAAATTCCCTGCCAAGAGGTCCCAGTGTTTCCCAGGGACAGAGCCCAGGGAGGGCACTGCCGGCGGTGCAGGGACCGCTG
Organism: Athene noctua; assembly: GCF_965140245.1. Classification (NCBI taxonomy): domain Eukaryota; kingdom Metazoa; phylum Chordata; class Aves; order Strigiformes; family Strigidae; genus Athene; species Athene noctua. Next base: position 65,629,845 of record NC_134041.1, on the reverse strand, counting down.
ACAGCCAGGCCGTGAGCTTGCAGGAGTGGGTTCATTAGTGCCAAAGCTGGCGTGAGCAGGGGACTTCTCCGGGACAGATGGGACCACCCGCATCAACCGCGGAGGTTTGTCATCCCACCCTGGGGACACCGCAGGGGGGACCCCCCCCAGCCACACATCCCTCTTTGGAGCAGGACCCACTGCTCCTCACAATGGGCCACCAGCTGTAGGGAGGAGGAGGAGGAGAAGTTTGTTGTCAAAGTCATCACTTCCACGCCAGAGCTAACGCGCTGCGATTTCTGGCGCCGGCATGGATGGAAAGTCGAGGGTACAGGCTGACCATTCTCCAGCTGGAATTATTACAATCAGCAGATTGTAATTATTGGTAGGGCTTTGACAGATCTTCTTGCACACGTAAATCTGTGTTTATGCTTCCAATACTACCCAGCAATTACCGCTTTTGCGTGTGCTTTTGCGACGTCGCGCATCAGCTCTGTGTTTCTCCACGTAACGTCCCAGCGACAAGACTTTGCAAACCCGTAAATTTACCGTAACTCACCCGAAACACATAAGTGTCTAACAGAAAAAAAATGCAGAATACCGCATGGCCCTGCATGGCCAGGGGTTTAACGTTGCGCCAGTGAATTGCCTGACTATTCAATCTTTTAGCTCACTCTTAAAAAGTAATTCCCCCTCCATCCTCTCAGGTTCATCTCCAGCGTCTGTATTTACGTGACACTGATTTTTCAGAATTGCAATGATAAACAGCAGATCACAACTGAAGCTCCGGGAATTCCTGGCTATTGATAACGTGGATTGATTTCATCACAGAACATTGAGTTTTAGAGGCCCTCGAACACGTACATAATCGAAAAATATTTGCACTTTTGTTTTTAAACACATCTGGTGTTAGGCTTGTGTTGCATCAGCTCCAGTTAGTGATGGAGAAATGCTGATGCTTCACGCGGGTGTGAAGCTTGTGAACAGCCACGTCGAGACCAGACAGGTCAGGGCATACACAGATATTACAGGAAAATCAAGACCTTTTACACATACTTAAGGAAAAGACTGAAAATTTTGGCCTGGTGGCCCCTGATGGGAGATGTCACCTCATTCATATACGGACATCAGAGAGCATGAAACGCTCAACAGGAAAATCTGCAAAGGGCACCTGAGGATGTGCGTGAGAAAGGGGCTGCTCCTGCTTTGCCCTCTTTAAAACATGCAAATGCTGAGGGTGATTTTTTCCTTCACGATGAAAGAAGGAAATGGATGAAATGTTTTGATATGGAAAGAAATTTTCCAGCTCCCTCTGCTCTCATGGCGGGGTAAGTACTTTTATTAAGTGAAGCAGGAGCATTTGTTGGGGAAGCGGTTGGTCGAGGAGAAGTGGGTCCAGGGTGAGGAGACCCCCCAGCCCCCCCTGCCCACACCGGCCCGGACAGGAACCAGCAGGGAGCACACAGCAATGCCTAATGGCGGTGGATCCATCTTCTATTTACTTTCGAAATTGCTTCATGTTAATTAAAGATGTTACCTTTTAAAATCTGCCTTTGCCACATTGAAATGCTTCAGTGTTTGTGATGAGCTCTAAATGAATGGGGAAGAAATGTTTGTGTTCAACACTTTTATTTGTTTTTTGGCAAAATTCCTTGAATAAATTAATAGATTATATCATTAGGCATGAAGAGTTATATATTAGGATACCCAACAGATAATTTAAGTAAATAGCTAATAAGCGTATAACGCGCTGTATCTGCACACACGCAGATATTCTATTTGAATTTAAAATACAATTACTTATCAAATGTCTCCATCAGGGCTTCACTCTGTAAAAGAGCCTGTTGGTAACACAGAGGGAAATTACTGCAGTCGCACAGGGCGACTCCAAACTGCTTTCTATATTTTGACTTGTACTTTTGACTTTTTCTTTCTCTGGTAACCCCATTATTTTTGTCCCTACTCAGAGCTCTGACCTGTGCTACATGGAAAGTTTAGAGATGAAGTCATTTCTGGTTTGAGTTACTGGAGAGACTTTAATTCATCCAGCTGTGCCTGCTCAACAACAATTCCAGCATTCAGCATTGACAACACACCATCAGCAAGAGAAATCAAACAGAAAAGGCAGTCAGTGTTGAAAGGAACACTTAAAAACTGCTCTCATTTGTAGAATTTAACATCATCAAAACACTAAATGTAAATATGAGCAGAAGGAAAACGCTAAACTCATCAGTCAAGGTATTTCACAAAAAGAAAAAAAAAAGTTTGTTGGTTTTCGGTTTGTTGGTTTTTGGTTTTTTGTTTTTCTTTTTTTTTTTTTTTTTAACAGAACGTTAATGAAAATCCCAAAGGAAATATCTCTGACCATAAAGTTGCATCTTAAGGAAAAAGAAATTGCTGGATACTTTGCTCAAAAGGACCTTGCATTATAAAATACATGACGTGTTTCCTTTGTTGAGTATGTGTTTAAACTCATGTTTTACTAGTAAGGGGGGGGGGGGAGAAATCCTGCAGTTTGTAGTGGCAAGTACAAGCCAGGAACTCAGCTTTGAAGGGAACAGCTACGTCTGAGCTATAATGTACTCAGAAATCAAACAGAAAGTGTTTCAGGATTTCTGAGAGCAGTTATTCCCTTCGAAATAGTTCTTTAAATTGAGGTATAATTAATAAATGTTCAGTTACACATTATTGAATTGCCATTCCAAAAGAAATCAGGGAGTAAAAGACCTTTTGAGCAAAATAGAGGCAAAATATAGATCTGCTAGCTGGTATTCAAGGGTGTAAAAATTATTTCTCCTGGAAGTTTTTTTTCCTTTTGAATCGATAACGTGTGAGAGAGACACAGACTGAATTTTTGATCTTGTTCCCTCATTGCCTTAGATGACATTGCAAGTGTCTCCTGGTGAAGGTGATGGTGGCGACGCCGATCCAGAGCGACCGAGGGAGATGCTCCTGCACGGCTGGAGGCAGCACCACGCACCCGTTCAGCTGGTGCAGGACCACGGCCTGTTGGGAGCAATAGCTGGGACAGGGGGGGGAAAAAAAACCCAAACCTCAGTTGGGTGGTAATTCTGAATATCCGTGCTGTAGCCATAGCTCTGTCGCTGCAGGAGGGCTGGGAGGGAGCTGCTGATGGACGGCCTGGAGCTGTTGACTCGTGGGGCTGTGTCGAAGCAAAGGTCTGTTGCACGGGGGACACCCGCCAGCTGGGGAGAGGCAGAGCTGATCTCCTCAGGATCCAGCTATCGGCCATGCTCTGGCTCGTCAGCGCTAGGAGGAAACAGAGGTGGGGACCCCTTGACTCCCATCGTCTGGTTCGTGGGGTTTCGCTGCGTCCTCCGTAAATCTTGGTCAGCTGACAGTGGTGGAATTTCATTTTAATAACCGAATGACTAGATCTGATTGCTCTTCCTGTCTGACAATGACATCTGGTATTAAAGTCTGGGACTGGAGCAACACAGCGCACCCCAACACCTTCAGACACCCCAGCTGTGGCGCAGAGGGACTGCGGGTGGCTTTACCCCAGCGTTTCCACACCGGTGGCAAAAAGAAACGGAGAAGTGAGGTGCTGTGGCTTGCTCGGGCTGTAGCAGTTTGCTGGGAAGAACCCTCCTGACCTGACGTTTCTGAGCTGCCGTCGCCCTTTTCCTGATAATTTTGCATCTTGCCGCTTACCCTGGCACATCTTTTTCAGACAGGGGATGCCCTGTAACGTGCTAAGTAGACAACGTGCTTTAAAATGTCTGTGTTTTCACTTTAGATTTGGCATAAATAAATTTCATCGGTTTAACTGCCTTTTAAGTATAGAAAGAAAATTCTAGTAGTCGGACAGGCAAGAAAAATAGCGCTTGAGCATGCAAATCACTTCTTTTCCCTTTAAACAATACATACTCTGCTGCCTGCATTTCCCCAAAGATACCGCTGCAGCTACACATGGTTGAAGTCTGTTTTACCCTTATATAAGGCAATGTGACAAATGATTTAGGGGGAAGTAATCTCTAATCAGCATAACTTCATACCGCACAGCGCAGAATTATTGTCAATTTAATTCTGTCTCCTCGACACAAAACTCTGAAGTGTTTCTTCCAGTTGAAGTTTTGTAGCTGAATAATAAATAAAAGAGGGTGCAGTACAAGTACTGCATAATGTAATTGTACCCTCTTTGTTCTTGTCAATCAGCTTTAACACAAGTTAAGTCGTCGTGGATGTCATCATGATCATATTCATAGTAGACGGCTCGGAGTTTCGGTACGGTCGAATTCTGCAAGAAAGTTCCTTTAATAAAGAGGCGTGCGGTGAAGGTTTCAGGTGCTTTATAAAACTTTGACTTCCCTCCTACTACAAGGCAAGACAGCACAATAATGAATGCATGAATTGCCAATAAATCAAAGGCCTGCTTTTTTTTTAATTCCTATTTTGACATGTACATACATAGCATTTTTAAGAGATAGCTCCAAGGTAGCTTTTCAGTCCTTGATCAGATCATGAATTTAATTAATTCAGTGTAGACATGTCATAGATTTAAACCCTTTAGAATTACATTTTTAATACAGATCTAACATTTAATGTCCTTTTTCATTTTTTTCTTGCAAAGTAAAAAAAATCCTTTAATACTCTGGTAGCAAATTTCTCCTCTTATTATGAGACTGTGGCTCCTTCCTAATTATGTGGCTGCAAATTATTTACTGTAGTTTTAAATTAAGGAAGGAGACAAGTAATCCAGTGTAAAAAACACTGTTCCAACTTCAAGAAGAAATGAGTGTATGTGTTTAATTTCTCTTTAGGCATACAGCTGTACAGTCACTGTATAATGGAAGGTTTGAGACAAAATGGTCCCCCACCACCTTACCTCCGTGTAATGCAATTTAGCTTCATTAAATTACTGGAGGGCCAGTTACTTAAGCAGAATATTGATTTTCAGTCTGGGCCATGTTTAACATAATTCTGCGTAGGCAACAGCTAATTCTGCATTTGAATCTCGCACCCTAATGGAATTACACGATGCGGCTGACCATGGGCAAGGCAGGGCTGGGTTGGGGGCCGCTGCTCCCCCCGGCCCACCCCACTGCCTTTAACCCCTTCCTCCTCCACGCTGGCTCCACGCACTTCAAACAGCCTCACCAACAAATTTCTCGTTTCTTCCGCGGAGCTGCCGTCTTTCATGTGGGGATGTGTAGCCCCGAGCTAGGTTTTGGTACCGTAAAGTATCTGTGGGGCTATTTTGTTTTTCCTCAGCAACCGATATCTTGGTCTATATAGCAATAGAGCTGCACAGAGACAATGAGGAGTAAGGGATTTCATCCCGTTCCTACACCCAAATACCATTTTCTAAACCTAACAGTTTAAAGAATGGATTTTGCTTTGATTAAAACCTAGTAAAATGAACCAACTCTTTGGCAGGAAAGTATGTTCTTTACATTGCCGGCTTGAAAGCTAGTCATTATTTTTATTTATTATTCTGTTTAATGATGAGATACAGTTTACAAGCCATTGAATAATAATAATAATTTAAAATGGTTCCCTGTGAGTTATAGTTTGTCGGTGTCTTAGAATTTAAATAGTGTGTGGGGACAAATAGTGGTTATCACCCACATTAATGGTGGGCATGGCACTGGGGGCGTGATGCTACCTCAGACGGTTTGAGATTTCAAGTAACAGGGTGTAAGATGGGTTCTCACAGACTTCAGCTTCAAAAAATACTTGCTCACTGCAACCCCCTAGATTAACCCAAACGGCAAAACGCTGAAAATACAGCTAGGGCTTCAGTTGATGACGGTTTGCATTTTTTAAATTTAGCAGCTAAACTGTCCTCTCAGTTCTCAGTCCCTGGAGACTGAAAAGTTTCATCCCTCCACAAGTACCAAACACTGTCCCTGCTTGTTTGGGAAATTTTATGCGGAGTTGGGTTCATAAGATCATTTTTTCAGAAATACTGCTGCATGGCAGAGAATTGCTTGAGGGCAGCTTAAAATGTTAGCAAGGAAGAGCCTCCGTTTTAAATGAACTTATCATGGCCACTCTTTTGTATGCAGCTCGTGCTCCACTCAGCTCCCCAAGAATAAACTGATTTTTAAAATTTTTGCTATGCCATCGATGCTGCAAAGAGTTGAGTTCACGCTTAACTTGAGTGCTGCGCCCCGTCCTGTTGACTTCAGCGAGTTTCCTCAGGAGCTGTCGGTATTGCCATTGATTCAGACCATGGCCCACGTCCACCCACGCCACCACGCCAAAACAGACCCAAGATGGGGCGTGCGGAGAGGGCGTTGTGTTCAGGAGCCGGGCTTTCGCTCCACCCTAGCCATGTTGAGATGTAGATGTTTGACGAGCAGATTTGGGAAGGAGGAAGGAAGGCAGGAAGACAATCTTGGTAGTGGCTTTTCAACCTGCCTTTGGGCTGCAACTCGATCGCTTGGACAAGTTGGTCAGCACCGGTTCCTAGGAGTGTGCTGTGTATTGGGGGAGCCAAAGTTGAATTTTCCTGCAGCTGAGAGCATGTTTAGGAGGATGAATTACAGCAAGTCCTTAAAGGGGCATTAGCAGGTTTCATGTCTCACCAAAGAGAAGCTTTAAACTAGACTGGACAGCTCTTGAAAGAGCATCGACATCGCCAAGCATCACCGGGGCTGCTGGTTATAATAGACATGCCCAAGCAAAGTATGTAGAGGGAAACTGGGCATGCAAGGAGCCTGGCAGGGGGTGCTCTGGGCTCAGGCAGCTTCTAGAGATGGGGCAAGCTGGGCGGGTGAGGCTCTGCCCTGCCTCTGCTCCCCACCAGAGCCCACACCGGGTTTCCTGCAATGCCTGGGGGCAGGTCTCCGGGGACCCACCAGTCAGCCTGGTCCCGGGGCCGGTCGTGGTTTCCTGGTTTTGGTGGAGGCCTGAGGTTTTGCAGAGCCTGCTGCTGCTGCTGTCATCAGAATGCAAATTACAGCTGGCCGGGGTGATGCTGCTCATGTTAATTCCTCAGGACTCTGCCTCTCACGTGCTCTTCCCATTTTTGCCTCGCAAGTACAACGGTGTAGTTAGCTATTATTTGAACTGCCTCCGTGTTCCAGTCTGGGGGAAAATATGCAATATGCAAAACCAATTTGTCATTGGGAGTCAATAATTGGCATCAGGTGCATTACTTAGCATCCTGTCACGGATTTGGCATGTCACCTGATTGATAACTCTGTGCTTTCTCGTGACATTGAACATAATTTGTTCCCTATCACATTTGCACACATGGCCCGTGGTCCTTTGTTACTTACTGTATGCCCTATATCTTTGCATTTCATAGGTGGTAAAGGAGAGCGCTCCCTTCCCCGTGCCTTGGCGCTTCCCGTGCTGTCATATTTCTGATCCCGAAATGGTGGTGTAGCGGATGAACCCGTCTGTTTGGATTAGACGTGATGAAAGGGAGAGGGCAGGAGATACCCGGGGAGGCCTGCGCTGGCGGAAAGTGAATGAAAGCAGCTAACTTAAATTCTTTCTCTCTTCAGGTTTGCACTCGTTTTCCTCCACTTCTTGTCACGCTGATCCGGTGGCAAGGAGCTCCACTCATTTCAGAGGAGTTACTTACAGAAGGGTGTTAGCCATTCTGTACAAGGCAGCAGAATCTGGCCATATATAATTAATACAAATATGTGCATAATTTAAAGCTGCCCCAGGAAAGCCTTAAATTACATGATAACCGTGCAGACTCTGGCCTAGGAAGGAAAACATGGGGAGTCTCTATTAGTGAAATTAATTATATGTAAGATTGTCTTCAATAACCATGTGGGAATGATTAAGTAATCAGTCAAATAAAAGATTTAATAACAAATTCCCTATCAATTATACAGGAACACCCAGTAAAAATTAAATAAAAATTATTTTCAATGCATTAATATTAACATTAACAGTTCTGAAAATGTTGCAATTAAGTGTAATTTTTTGTAGCAAAACATACACATAGTAGCAAAACAAACAAGCCTCCAAATATTATTTCCGGAGGAAACTCATCAGCTTGAGACGTGTGATGTCACGCGAAGGGTTTGGACTAGGCCAGCTCAGACAAGTGCCAGCAGAACGTGGGGAATGGGTCTGCGGTGGCCATGTCCAGTGTGCAGGTGACAGCTGCCTCTGTCCCGGTGTCCAGGCAATAAAAGATGAAGAAAATTGACATAACAGGTCTGCCAAAACAGGGGCAAAATATGCTGGAGGCCTGGAATAATTTAGACGGTGCATGAAACTACTCCAAACACAAATGCTGCACTCGGTGTTTCTGATCTGGTCTTTTCTGGAGGATTTTCTGGCTCTGTACGCACCTTGTTTCTGCCTTTCAGCATTTATTATTTTTGTTGTTGGACTGATAAAATTCACTTTATCATTACTATCACCCACTGGGCCACTGGGGATGGGAACCATCTCATTTACTGCAGCTTTCTAAGAGTTGAGTATCTATTTTAGACATTACACCCAAGACACTTCTGTAGATGACTAGGGGAAAGGGATATTTTAGCCACGCCTTTAAAGATGAAATCAATTGTCCTGCGGAGTTATTTACTTTATGTTTTAGATGGCTAACTTTCTCTAGAAATCTAAATTTTTTACATGACTGAAGTTCAAGGTGAAAAAACTCATCCGATAGATTGAGCCAGAGCTCGCTGAAGTCCATGAGAATATTTCTATTAACTTTAGTAGGTTTTAAACACAGTCGTGCTGCAATTTCCTAAAGGTAAAACCCTCCGGTTACACTGTAAGAATAGCTGTTGTGGGCTGTGTTAATAATCCGTCTGGTCCCATACCCTGTCTCTTTGGCTAATAGCTGGTGTATAAGGACGAATATAGGAACGGGGAGACATATAGTGAGACTTTCCTTGACTGTTTTCCCGTCTCCAGCAATTTGCATCTCGGGGACTGCCCGAGCCAGAGGTTGTGTTTAACAACCTGTGAAGGACCATCTACATTGCAGAAAGTGTCCGAAAGCAATGAAAATAACACAGATCAGCCAGAGTTTTGTGTTTGGCCTAAATCACATCTTTTTTCCCCCTATAGAAACATTAAAATGGTGAGATTTGACCTAAGCATTCCTCTGTGACTAAGAATGAGCAACTTTTTGTGAGGTCTTTTGCAATAAGGCCCCATCAAACTAGCTAATGGATGCTGCAAGAGTCAGATTTTATTCCTAGATAACCATAGATGTAGAATTTGTAGAAACAATTGGGAGTGAAGGATTTCACTTTTCAAATGAGAAAATAAATTGCTTTTAAAAAATGTGCTTATTAGAGACAAAGAAGTATAATAATAAAAAATAAAAAATCCTTCTCGGTACATTTGAAGAGCCTTACCACAATTCTATATTAGTACTTTCTGTATTGCTCATAAAACTTCTTTGGATGTAGGATACAGCTAAATGAAATAAGGCAGATTTGATGTTTTTCTGTAATTCCCACAGTGTTTGTTCCTGCATCTGGGTTCTGTGCACTGTGTTATTCCAAAACCAAGCAAAAAACTCTTTCCACCCCTCTCACAGTGAATTGAGGAACTGACTTCTACTTGGACTTGCAAAATTTTATTTATACGTAATATTTCACAGGCAGCATGTCAAGTGGTAATTGTGCTTCTGAGTAATAATTAGTAAAAATTCTGGAGTTTTATGCGTGTTCTACTAAGTTGTTTTGAGGTCTCGAATCTAGAGAGTGCTGTAATATACTCGGCAGGGGTATGTAGTTAAAATAATGTGGGGTTTCTTTTTCTTTTTATCAAAATCTGAGAAATAACCTGCCAAACCAATCATTCTCTCCCAGGAGTCCTGCAGAAGGCCTGGATGTTAATTGCATTTAACCTAGAACAGCAGAGCAGTTTTTTTTTTTTCTTTATACAATAACTAATATGTAAACTACTGTTGCACTTTGAAATTACTTTCACTTAAATTCTATTATTGGAGCTCCACAGCGGAATATATCCAGGGTCCATTTCATTAAAAAAGACTAATTACACTGGAACCGCGCAACATACCCGCCAATCTTCCTCGCTATGACTGAAAAATGAGCATTCAAGAGATACAGCACACTTATTTGTCCTGGCATTCCTGCGAAAGGTTTATGCGAGGATGCAGTCGAGGCCAGAAATGAAATTCTGATTGGTAATGAAGGGACATTTCTTTTTTTTCCCCATAATAGCTGGGATTTACATGGATTGGCTGACAGCTAAGGCAGTGGAAATATTACCTTCTAATTCCCATTGATAAAAAATACAAGCATGCAAAAGACAACGCCGCAACGCCCAACTGAAACACGGTGTATACTTCCACCGTGTGACACGCTGATATTCTTTATATTTATACAGACAACTAAAATCTCCATAAATTTTCTGCTGGAGACTCACAATAAAAATACACCTTGCGTAACAAAAATATAAACTGGCAAGATGTGTCAGAGGGCGGATTGTAGGATAACAAACACGTAACATTCCTCTGCCAGATTTCTCGAGTTCTGGAAATCAGAGAGTGAGTCACAACCGGCAGCCCCGGCACCGGCATCCATGGGCAGCGATGCTCGGGTGGCTGCACCGGGGAAGGGCAAGGGGGTTGCCCTGGATTTTGCTGGTAAATCTCCAGAAATTTCTATTTTTAACTGTGATTTGGGATTTTTGGAGCCTGCTGGGGCATGGGCAGCTTCAGTGGGCTCTTGGGAAGGGGCTGTGCGGGTCTGTGCCGTGTCCCATGGGGGACGTCGATGGGTGAACTGAGGTAGATGCTGTTTTGGCTGTTGCCAATCATTTTGGGGCTGAAATCTCATGGGGTTTTTTTGAGGAGCACTGAAGGAGTTTCTCTGCTCACAGGCAGCTCTTTGGAAACGACTTGCTTAATTTGTGGTGGAGCACGTCAGGTCCTTACCAACACTGAAATACATGTAGTGATGGGGGCTCTGAAACAGTGACAAAGTGCACGGGTTATACCAGAATCTCCACAAGATTTTGACAGACTTTTTTTTTTGACACTTTGACTTTTGTCCTGACGTCTTTGACGGAACATAATAAAGGCATGTTATAGCATGTCTAAAAGTTTGCCAGTGACACTGGGCGGCGTGTCATCGCTGTTATTAACGGTCCTGGATCCTTGGTGAGGGTTTCACACTTGGAAGTTTCCTATATAGAGGGGCAGTGGAGGGATCTATAGACAAAACCCATTCACAGGTATGAGAAATATTCCTAGTTTGCACGTACATATGCAGTCAGTTTTTGTCCACCCAAGAATGAAGGAGTATGTTTATAGGAACCACTGCTCCCACCCTGCTCAGGGCTGTGCTGCTCCTGCTCCCTGGTAACTGGGACAAGTTTTCCCAAATTGATAGGTTTTGCATCGCAGAAAGACATTTCCCTTTCCATGTTGGAAGGGCTGGAGTCTGTGGGGGGGATTGGCCATTTCCCAGCCAGGGCTCCTTGGAAACTAGCTGGGAAAAGCGGAGAAGCAAGGCTGAGGATGCCAGAACTGAAAATTCCAGGTTCAAGGTGTGTCAGGGTTTGAAACCTGCAGCCTGGCTCTCTTTGTCACCCTCTCGCTGCCAGAAGTCACGACAGGAGTGAGAATAATACTCAATTCTTCCGTCTCACACATTTATGCATCCATGAATTTGACATAAGAGTAATTTCAGTTCTTCTTTCTCTCCCATTGGGATAGTGAAAAATAAACACTTAGCACAAGAAGCAAGCCCATGAACATGTAGTCAGTCTGGTCCTCGAGTAAGGTCCATTAAAACATTGCAAAAACATTAAAGTTCATAACATGACGGTTTGTGTTTCATTAGTAAGTGATTCCTGCCAAAAATGTGAGACCTTTATAACTTGTTGGCACTGAAAGTACAACTGACCTTGTGCTGTACTGTAATAACTTCTTATTCTATAATCCATCTTCTCTAAACAGTTTTTGTTTTGCCCTGCATGTACAAAGCCAGGGAGTTTTGGGGAGGAACTTTGCCCCAGGCCCTTGCAGCAGCTGCAGAGCTCATAGCCACACTGTGTTGCGTGGGGATGCAGGCTACCACCGGCCAGGAGGGCTGGAAAATGGGGGGACAAGCAAAGGAAGTTCAGTGATAGAGCTTGGGGACCAAGACAACATCCACAGATAGTTTGTAGGATGCTGAGTGGTTTGGCTCCGTGATAGGAGTCCGGGATGTGTGTTTGTTGTCATGGGTGGAGAAGACACATGGTGCCCTTCAGGCAGACCCCAGAAAAATGAAATTTCTCTTCACTGTCTCCTGGTGCTTCTATTGAAGGTCACATAGGCTAAAGTCTACTTGTAGAACAGACTAAATTTGCTGTAGAAAGAGATACTGCAAGATGTATGGGACAGGGAGATTATTTTTGTGCTGTGTAAGAACAGGGTATAGAAGAGTCCATGTCCTCCACACTACTGAAATAATACTAATATTAATAATAACAACCACAATAATAGTAATAATGATGATGCTGATTATGTTTTCTGGTGTGAAAACAGAGGAATATGGGGTTTATAACTCCCCTAGCTTGCTAAGGCAGATAAAACAATTGCCTTGTTAGGCAAAACTTGTTATCTTGACAAGTAAAGAGACAGAAAATATTTTGTTAGTGGACCCTATTTTGTAAAATGCTTGTCTGGTAAACAACATCATGGGATAAAATATTCATCTGAAGGCTATCAGTGGTTATAAAGACCCCTCGGTGTATGCTGCACGCTCTCAGCTCTATCTAAATAATCTGAATGTCCTGATTCATTGATTTGTGCATTATGCTCATAAAGACATTACATTTGAATTTGATATGAAATAAAAAGCTTCGGTCAGTCAATACTCTTCAAGAAAGCACTTCAAAGATTTTATAAAAGGGTCACTGACCTGTACACTGAGATTGGACCTCAGTTGTCCAGGGAGAGCCCTCTCCACACTTGGTCTTTGAACCTGCCCTCTCCCTCCTTCCCAAAGCACCACACAAAGCAATAACTTATTACAAGTCAGTGTTTTCAATTGTGCATACAAGGAAAAACATCAAAACGACGCAGTCGAAAATAATCCCCTTTAGAGATGAGATTATGTTTTTATTGTTTCTTTTACCAGGTGTACAGTACTCAATATTTAAAACGTTTGCTCTGAATATAGAGGTTTAGAGGGCTTGTCTGTGCCTGCCTCATGCGCCTGGCAAGTGAGGAGCCCACGCGTGTCCACATTTCTCAGGAATTTACCTTTCTTTAAAATTAAACATAGATTTTAAATATATTTCAACTGGAGATGTCAAGTGGCAAGCAAATCACTTGTTGGCCTTTATGAACCATCCCCATGTTTGCCTTAGTCCCTCAGAGATTTTTGGGGTATTATTTTTGAATCGGAAAGCCTCCTCACCAAGTGTTACCTCAGGCTCAGTTGGAAGCATCTCTGATTTTGTGCCCTAGCAAAATTCTTCTTGGGAGGATCCCCGCCGGTTCTGACACCCCCAGCTTTGTCACCGTGGCACCAGCTTTGGAGTGGCTGAAGTAGAGGTCTAAATTCTTCAGCTTGAGTCTTTTTTTAAAAAAATAAAATAAAATAAAATAAAATAAAATAAAATAAAATAAAATAAAATAATCCATTTGTGAGATTTTGCTAGGTTGGACCAATCCAAAGCTTGATCCAGCTCCGGGGTTACTGAAAACGCACATCAAAAAGATGTAAGGCCATAAAGTTCTTTCTGTCCAAGCACGTCTTCTCCTTGCTCTGTATCAGCTTGGGCGCTGGTGGCATCCTTCAGTGAGACATTTGTACACTGCCAAAATTTAGGGGCGCTGCTGAGACAAAGGAGTTTGTTTGTAATCAGAATTCCTTTCATGAGGACTGTGATTTATAGACATTTCTAAAAGCAGAAGGACTCTGTGCCATTATTTAAAAGGCTAGGCTGCTCCGAGTTATTTATAAATACCAATACAACAGAAACAGTTTCTAACTTCATGCAGAAAGATACTATTCATCATATAATTCAGTGGGAAAATAACAGATCTGTCGGAAGTGGCAGCAAAAGGAGAGCACATTGATGTAGAATCGAATCTAGATAGAACAAGTGGTGTTTTCCTCTTTCGAAATCAAACTGCAAAATGTAAAATAAGTAGAAATAAACAGCCAATCGTCCCAACACCATTTTTTTTTTTTTTTTTTTCCTGGTCAAACCATGCAAAAAAACCCTAAAACTCACAATGGAGCAACTTCCATTTTAGATCAGTTTCTCCTCCTCTCGCATGGTCTATTTATTTTTATTGGTTTGTTTCTCATTAAATCCTTCAATTACTCTGCAGTGTAAAATGGTGAAATTATTGGCATGTGCCACTTTCATCATGTATTTGAGTTTGCTTATTACACTTGCAGAAAATGCTTGAATGGTATTAGGCTCTGCTGTGGATTGAGACAGAGTTAATAAATATTATTTGGTGTTTTTTCCCTGAGAAGCACTGCTTTTCTTGATTGTTTTTTACAGTTGGATTGGGAATATTGATTTATTCACCACTGTTACAATAATTGTATACAAGGAACAAAAAATGCAGAGGTAACATTTCATCAGCTCAAACAGATTAATTAGTTGTAGTAGATTAGGCACAGTGTTACACAGAAAGATTTGCATTTAGAGGAAGAAAAAAGTTTTGTTTTTTTTTTAATCTTAAAAAAGGCAGGAGAATTTAATAGAGATGTGATACACTGAGCTGCTTGGCTTATTATTCAATCAGTGTTTCCAAATGAGTATTAAAGGGCAACTTTAAATATTAACTCTTCTTTCTAAAATAAAAATACAGTGTGAATGTTGAATGCATGGTATGGGGAAATCCCGGTTTACTGTACTTGTATAGGAAAAGTTAACTTGGTTTTGCATCCTAAATTTAAAATTGTACAGAAATTATAAATGAAAGCATAATAGAAGCACAGACATTTACAAATCCGAATTTCCTATCATGTATTCTGTCTGCATGGACGCAAATACGTTGTTTATATTTTTCTCTTTGTGCACAGAATTAAGGTGAAGCTATGAGGAGGTAAATATTACTATCTTTTGTGTGAGGTTAGCTTGGCCGTGATACTGAAAATTATTCATTAAAGGTTATGAGGCATTAACAAGAGTTTAAAAAGTGTCCTGGTTGTTCCCTATTTGACCCCTTTCTGCAGGGAATTGATATTTCCCAGTGCTCTGGACCACTGACACCATGAGGGTAATTAAGCAATTTCCCCCAAGGTTTCAAGTTTTAACATCTTTCAGTATTGAAATAGAGAAGAAAAACATTTTTTATCACTCTCACATTCTATAGAAATCTACAGAGAGCTACACAATGGGCCTTGCCTGACATGCTGATTTTCTTTTTAAACCATCTGTTAAATCATCCTGGCTTGCAACATATTAGACATTATAAATGCCCCTAATTTTTCAAAGCAGTGCACAAGGATTCAGCTGCTTGACTTTCAGTTTATGCCGTGCTATCCCACCCCAGCCATTGAGAGACATTAAACATACAGAGCCAGTTTCACAGCTCGGCTAATGCCGCTTTTTTGTCAGCCTGGCAGTGCAGAGCATCTTTCAATCTGGCTTAAAGGGCCACTGGAGGGATGCTCCACTGTCGCAGCATCCTTGAGTGGCACAGACCTGCCACGGGCCTCCCCTAGGCCCCGCTCCTGCCCCCTCCTCGCGGCACCGGTGCCCACGTAGCCCCCGGACCCCTTAGTCCCCATCGTCCAGCAGCACCGTTATCCCGGGCGAGCGGCTGCTCTGAGGCCTGAGGCAGCGAGTGCCATCTCCTGCCTTTGGGGAGCACCCTGGGGTACGTTCATCCCGGTCTGGGAGGAGAATCAAAATCTGTTAAATTGTGTTTGCAGGCGGTGCCTGGTGGGGGAGCGCAGATCTGGCCCCCGGGAGCGATGCCAGGGCTGGGTGAGAGCCCGGGGATCCTGCAGAAGCTTCTGGGGGGGGGCAGGAAGGGTGCTCGGGGTCCCCTGTGTCCCCTAACACCAGCAGCAGGAGCACAGTGCCAACCCCTTCATGCTCCAGTGTATTTATCTTCTTTTAACTCTACTCTGGGTTCTTTAGGTCTTTTTCCCAATAAATTTATCTGTTGCCGAGTTATAATTCGCTGCCCGTGCTGGGATGCTCAGGGAAGAAGGTGCGAGCGGTTCCTCCCCAGCCGGCAGGTACCACTTCTTAATGCAGCGTTGCAACTTAATCCTGAGGAGTGGCGCAGCCTCGGATCACAAATTAAAGGCCTTGTCAATACTGGGAGACATTAAAAGAAGTAAAAAAATGGTCAAGGAAGGTTAGGCTTTAGCTATAAACCACTGGCAGTGTTCCCCTTAACCTGCGGTGCAGCGTGCGCTGGATTTCAGAGTGAAAATGTGGAACATCATTGGGAAACCGTACATGCTCATTCCTCTGCGACACGCCCTCGAGGATGCCAAGGAAGAATTGATAAAATGGTTTTGATGAAGCACAGCTCAAAACCCAGACCAAATCAGGTGTTTGTGCGGATGCTCAGCCAGCGCGCAGCAGCGGGAAGCAGCGCTGAGCCTCGGCGTGCCCTGGGCGCTGCTCAGGCGTCGGCAGGCTCTGGCATGATAAAGGAAAATCTCCTTGTTGCACCACTGTAGCAAAGGATACTGCGCTTCCAAAAATAAGAAAATGAGGGTACACGATGTATTTGAAAGTCTCCGATCGTGTGCCAGGTGTTTTAGTGAAGGAACTATTATTTCCCATCAAAGTGCCGCAGTCTCGCACGTGGGCGAAAAAATTTAGCCCCGTGTGCTCCTGCTTCTGCTACGAACTGGCTTGATTTTTTGCCCTGATTTGTAGTCTCAGACCCTGGGCCTGTGCTCCCTGGCGTTTTGTGAAGTGGGCAAAAAGAGGTTTGGGGAAATTTTACAGCAAAGGAAATGAGGAATAATCCTCTCTTCCTCCTCCACATGATGGATTTATGAACTTTTGCCAAAAGTTTGTTGCATCCCATGTATTTAACCTTCAGATGTGTCTCTTTCTGCCAGACAAGGAACAAAATATTCCAGCTGCTACGAAAGATAATGATTAAGGTGATCTAACTCCAAAGATCAATAACATCTCTACAGGACCCTTCCAGGGTTTCTGTGATATCTTCTGTCTCATTAAAAATCATATTAAAAAATCCTGTTAAGGTAAAGGGGGATTTGATAATTTCTTCAATGTTATGGAGCGAGATTTATTAAACATTTCTTCATCTGAACAAGCCTTGGATGAAATAACTGCACAATAATTAGGAGGTTAATATTTATTTATATATATTGGTTACTAACTAAGACTATCACTAATTATAGTAAATAGGAAATTACTTACCTTCAGAGATACACACTTCAGAAGACAGAACCATTCTCAGTTATGAGAAATGTTCATAGTTCGCCATGTGTTGCATATGACTTTTATTTATAAAATAAAAAATATCCCCTCGTGAAGGCCCTGAAATTGCCTTGTGAGACCTGCAGATCCTCTATTTCTGGCTCGGTTACAGCAGCTCCCAACACGCTCACGCTGGCTCATCAGCCAGAGACACCACAATTTTTGCAAGAATAACCAAGAACTGATTCTTCAGCCTTTCGAAAAGGACACAGCAATTTGAATGCCGAGATTCAGGAAATACAGTCACAACATCTTCTTCTGCAGGGTATTAAACTGGACAGGACTTTAAATTGCTGTTATTTTTCTGTAACACAGAAAGGTTATTGCATGTCTCGGGTCTGTTATCCTTTGCCTTCTCTGCTAAGCTGCCACAGGCTGGGGCGGTTGGTTGACCCAAGAAAAGTTTGCTTCATAGGACTGATTTTTGATTAAAAGAAATATTACTGAAAGATAGTGATGAGGAAAGCGAAACGCGCTTATAGAAAGCAGGGAGAGACAAATCCTGCGGTTAAGAATTGGCTTTGCATTTTGAAAAAACAACTGTCAGAACAATTTCTACTCTTATTATACCGTGATAGCTAAATTTGGCCACTGCTGAAAAACAGTTAAAATATAAATAGCATCAAGAAAGAAGGAGTCTGTGGCTCTGAAATACTCGTTGAGCAGATTTGCTTTAGAAATCAATGACATTTTTACCTAATCACTTTTCAAACAAGACTAAATTTTTGATTAAATCTTGTGCATGGACACAAGACTCTAGCTGCTTTTCAAGCTAATCGAGTGTTACACCTAAGACACAGGAAAATATTGCATTTCACTTCTACATCTTCTTTGTTCGTGACATAGCTATAAAATTTCTGCTTTTTCAGCCTTACAACTCTTGCAGCCTTTGGATGTTTTTGCACCTGTGAAGGTGTTTACTCAGCTATGAACACAATTATGACATGCAATAACAGTTGCCTTTCAAACAAGCATCTGGAAAACCAGGGGTAGTGTTGATTCAGACAGTGGCAGAATTTGGAAAGACTGTTAATGATAAGAACTCCAATTTCTTTTCCTGTGCAAGAAATCACAACAACAACAACAAAAAAGCTGTTTAACACCAGAGGTTCCTTTAAGCACATGAAATACAGTCCCAACAGGTTATATGTAAATACTTTTTATTTTCATTTATTAACACCGTTTCCTTCCAGTAAATACCCACAATGACTGATATTCATGGATAATCTTCGTTTATAACAATTACAGAACTGTACCTATGCCAGATTTATGTGTTCATCCTTCTGTTTCATCAAAGACAAAATGCTTCAAGAACGCAGTTTGCATGAAGTTCCCTAAATATGCAGAGAATCCTTCTGATGGATTTTAGGTACTTCTAGTTCATGTCAGTAATTTAAGAGTCCATAGTGCTTGGCCATCCTTCACCGGGCAGGTCTTTCATCCCATGGCAGGCTGTCCCACCATGAGGAGACCTTGTCCTGGAGAGCGGTCGGGACAGGGCTCTGATCTGGGTGTTCCTCCAGGAACCCCCTGGGAACCTCCTTGGGAAAAGGACCTGCTCCATGCATCAACTGGTGGCTTCAGAGGGGTGCCAGCAGTCTGCCTGATGCGTCACTCTGCATCGCTGACATTTTTTCTGGGTGAAAAAAATGCAAACATTGCTGGCACGAGGCAGATGTCTGTCCAAAAGACAATCAAGCTGGGTCTATAATAACACTGTAAATATTCATCGTCTTTTGCAGGTTTGTTGTTGTTTTTTTCAAATTTGGAGACTGGCTAAAAGGAGGAAAAGGAGACGTGGAACAAATCCTGAAAACTGCAAAGTGGGCTGCTCCCAGAAAGGGCCAGAGATGCCCTTCAAACCCATCCCCATTCCCAGTATTGTACAGGCAACAATTTAAGGAAATACCTTGTCTGTCCACTTAAAGAATTGCAGAAATGTGTCTCCGATTGATGTTCCTGCTGTGGAGCTGATGTGAGTACAGTCGCTGCTCTCAAGGGCAGGTAAGCGGCGCAAACATCAGGAACTGAGCAAATTTTCCCATGTCCTAAACATCCAGGTCTGGGCTGGATAGCTGAGATGGCAACACACATGGTGATAAACCCCTGCACATGTGAGCTCATAACTGAATTCCCTCGAATTACTTAGAAAAAAAAAGAGAAAAACATTGAAATTTCAAACGAATTGAAAAGAGAAGAAGCATAGACATTGGTTCTTAAAGCAACCGTGAAGAGGATTTAAAAATACAGAGAGGAGTTTTGCCCAGCTGTGTGGGATAAAACTGTAAGTTCAGCAGAACAGAGCAAAGCTGATATGGAATAGTTTTAAATGTCTTTTCCCTCATAACTAGATTATTCAGTACAATGTCATTTGCTGCCACTGACATTTTCTTTAAAGTCATAAAGGCCTACATAGTAATAAAAGGGCTCAGAATAAAATTAGGAATATCATGTATAAATTATCTTTAACCTTAGCTTCATTTGGACTGTGACTTTTTAGACCTGATCAATTTTCATGAAACTATCCACATAAAACTGTGAAAAAATATTTGATCCTTGGCTCTCATAAAGCTCCTGTAACAAGCCTGGTACTTTCTTGATACTTAATAGTGCTGTTGGTGACTGTCTCTGTGGGCAATTCTATAAAACCGGGGATAATATCTGAGATTTAATGCAATTTCTCAGAGCATTGTTATGGAAAACATCTACCCAGATAATACATGCATTTTATGTTGTTGGTACATAGCACACATTTACTAAAATTCCTGCTTAGTTTGTAAAAGCGTACAGGCAACTTCAGGTGTATTTTCCTCCTCCCCATTTCTGAAAAACAAGCTCTTGGGAGATTTGTAAGGTTAATTTTTTCCAGTACAGCCCCTCTAACAACATTGCACTTGTGGTAGCAGAAGGCAGTATCCTTGTATGCTCTGTAAATGGGAATGGAGATTGAATCGTGCAGTGTGCCTGATTTTAACCAAAAAGTTTTATATGCACATCGTATAGCTCCGTGTAGCCTTTTAACACATCTAATAAATGATACTGTGTACTCCAGAGGCACCTGGAGAAGAGGTAGAGGCAGCTTGGAACGACGGGGCAATGTTTGTTCTCTTCCTGACAGGGAATTATTTGCCAAAATACCCTGTCAGCCAAAATCAGTGCTCGGTGGTAGTGGATGAGAAGGTTAATCACGGCCTGAGGAAACAATAAAATACACGTTTTGGTTCAACTATGCATTTAAATTAGAAGCGGAATGAAAAGTACCAGGTGGCTCCTCAAGCCCTTGTGTTTACAGGTAAGGGGCTGAAGGTAGGACTTCCCTGGGGAAAGAATTGCCAAGCCATGATTCCTTTGACCTCTAACAAGCCATTAATGTGTTTAAGGGATATAACAGAGCGGTACCAGGTGTGGGAGGTGCTGAGCATCACCGGCTGCTCCTGCGTGCCCAGGTGAGCCCTGGCTCTGCGGGAGGTTCGAGGTGGCTGCGAGCAGAGGGGAGCGTCGAGCCTCCCTTGCTCACCTGGGATGCAGAGGAAGTGTGCTGGGCTGGGATCCCTCCCCAAATCACTAACGCTCCTTGGGTTCCTTCTCTTTCAGCCTGGATGGACACAGTTTCAGTCTGAATTGATGCAGGTTTGCTCCTGAAGAAAGGAAAGTTGCTTTCAACTTTGTGTCTGGAGGGGCAGGTAGGTCTAAACACTCCTTCCAAGCGAGGTTCTGCATTAATGTCCCCCTGACCCCTGCTCTTTTCTGCTCTCTGGTTGTCACCCTAAAACCACTTGCTGTGTTTTGTTCTGTTCTCAAATTAGAATTGATCAAGAGCTGGGTTCTAAGGTGTCCAGGTTAACCTTTCCCCGCAGGTGTCATTTTTTACGTACTAACAGAAATTCCCGTGAATTGTGTATTTGGAGAGCCTGACAGGAGGATAAAAGCCAAACGCTAAACACTGTTGTTTATTTCCTGGAAAAGAGATTTCTAACAGAGAGGAGGAAAGGCACCTAAAGGAAATTAATTTCATATATTTCCAGGTAACAAACGGTAATGTTTTTATGTTGTTATGTGTTTTTAAACCTCTTTGAAGTCTGTCACGCTCTACCACATATTTCTGTTCAGAGCAAGGCACGGTGGTGTGGCTGAAGGGCTGACGTTGACTATTGCCCTCTCTGACACCACGTCCTGTGTGGTCATGG
The DNA here is from genome assembly GCF_965140245.1 of Athene noctua. Classification (NCBI taxonomy): domain Eukaryota; kingdom Metazoa; phylum Chordata; class Aves; order Strigiformes; family Strigidae; genus Athene; species Athene noctua. The sequence continues at coordinate 65,608,318 of NC_134041.1, read as the reverse complement.
GCGAAGCTCTTGATCTTGCTTTGCCTCAACCTTCCATCTGGGCAATGGGAGCAGCGCAACCCCGCTCTGCTGCTGAGCACTGCTGGGCTCATTAATGATGGCAAAACGCTCTGGTATTATGGAGATACGGGCACACAAGGATGTAGAAAAATGAGCCAAAGCGGTAATATGAGACCTTGTCTTACAGATGAAGTATTTAATTTAGCCTATACCACTGGGCAGAAGGATGGGAGGGAGGAAGGGAGCCATGTGTTGTGTTTTCATCTGTACAGAACGGGGCCAGTTCTGTTCGTTGCCGTTGCACCATGATAATTGGCTTGAAGGCAAGCTCCTGCCTGTGTATGCAATGCTTTATTCCTCTTCAGTCATTAGATAGCCCGGTATTTCTGTAACAGTCAGAAAATGAGGCTTTTTGCCCGCTGCTAATCAGCAGAGAGCAAAACAGCTCCACAGTGATGGATCTGCCTTCTTGTGGGCTGAAGCAAATTCATCCCATCATCAGATTAAGCTCAGCTGAAAGATGTAGTTTTCCCTTATAGTTTGAAGCCCCCTAAATCATTGATATATTTGCATGGCAGCACTTGAATGTAGATACACGAGTACACCGAGATGGAGTGTGCGAACATATGTTTACATTGCTGATAGCTTTGAACTATAAGTTCTGCTGCATATTAATGGCATATTTATGCATGGTAATTTAGTGAGCATGAGTCATTTATCTAATAAAATGTTAATTACTAGTTACTAGGTATATTTATTTACAAATTGCTGTGGAACTTACAATGGAAATTTCATCCTCTGGCCTTTTTTTTGAGGAAAAGTTCTCCACCCCTCTTCTTAATGCCGTACTTCCCATGCAAGGGATTTTGAAAATTATTTGATGTATCTGCTCTGTTGTGCATTTATTTTTTCATGCTATGCTGTACAACGGTAAGCCATGTTCTAGCTGCTCTGCATCTCAAAATACAAAGTGAGAACCTCTAAAAGATAAAAGTCCTCCCACAGGATCCGACCATTCAAAACCGGTTTAGGAATCTTATATGAAATATTTAAGAGGGAGTTTACAGTCCCTAACTGCTTTTTTTTTTTTTTTTTTTTTTTCCTTCTATTCAATGGCTTTGGATAATGGGAATTAGACACCTAACTTCCTAAAGGGCTTTATGGGATCTACTGCAGTTTTACTGCATGGGGAGGTCAGAGTTAATGGCTTAGACCCCCAAGGGCTGCACACCCTGTGTTTACTGGAAATCCTGCTCGGGGAGGGGGTTTCTGGACAGAGATTTGGAGACAGGCAGGAGGTGTGAAAGGGGAGGTGTGTGGGAACTATAGATCTGCAACTTTATATACCTCGAGCCAGTTTTCCCCTACTGTGATGTTGCTCTGGCTCTGAGGTGCTGTGGAGTTGGGGATTTGGAATCACATTTCCCAGTTTGCATCGACCTCTCAGATTTATGGCACAGATTTCCAGTGGATGCTCTATTGTCCTGCCAAGTAGAGGATCACGGGGGCCCTTGCTCAAAAGTAGCAAACTTTTTCAGTTTTCCCAGCTGAAAATCAGCCACTGGCCGAAGGAAATCCTCTGATTTGGGGGGAATACATCAAGAAGAATCATGAGCATCTCTAAACATTGTAATGCAGATGCACATTTTTAAGGAAACCCTGCATCAGACTAGCAGAGTTATTGCAGCAGGATGAAATCTTTCATGTTTTATAGTATTGGTCCAGCAGCATTATAACCTCACCCTCTCCAGAAGACTTTAAATTCCTGTTTTTATAAAATGTTGATGCAATTGTAGTTTTCTATATGACATCGGATAGCAGTTGCTAACCATTACGGTTAAGTTACTCTTTGCATGTTGCAGTCATATTTATAGAGATTTAACTTGCAGAATGTTCAGCACTTAAACAATCTCACTGGCTGTGTAATAAGATGTTTCAGCCCAGTGAAATATTGCCTTGGCAAGTCTAACACTTTTTATTATGACCTTATTGCTGGCATCGTGGTGCTCAAAGCAGAACTTCAAGGGTAGATGAGTCTGTTTCCAGCAATGTAATATTTGGTCAGTTGTGATTTCTTCTTTTTTCCCCCTTTTCCTTTTTTTTTTTTTTTTTTTTTTCTTCAGTGCTGGTGTCACCTTTAACAAATGTACTGTGCCTCTTAATGTGCACCCAGGGTCTTGTGAAAACACTGTGAGAAAGTGCTTATCCGTGGTAGTTTGGATGTAGTTTAGTGTGGTAGCACGAGCCAAGCTCTGTCCCAACTTTGGTGAAGGTTTGATTCCTGGCACGATCCCAGGCGGGAAGTTGGCGCATCTCTCGCGTGCACTTTGACAGTCAGAGTGCTTAGACAGCGGGTTCGGTGCGTGGCACCATTTGGGATGTGCATATAGCAGTTGTGCGCTTTACAAACGCTTCGGAGCAGCAAAGAGAATTGAGCAGAAAAAAAGGTTTCTGGAGGCAGTGAAAATTATACACCAACACATGAGCCCGGCCAGCAAAGCTTATGATGTTCAAAAGGGCTGAGCCTGTTGAATTTCATAAGTTGTCTCTGTTCAGAGTAAATATTTTATATATGCACATACATATACGACATATAAAATTTTGGGGATCAGAAAGAGATGTGCCCTACAAAAATGATTATTTTTATTTGGTCTTTTTCCTTGGATATTAAGAGAAGAACTGTGCTCTAAAAAAATGCAGAGTTTGCACAGCAGAAAATCTCCCAGCACACCCCTTATACTGGCTGGTTTCTCCCTGGCTGTTGTATACCAGAAGTACTGTGATCTTGGTATCCTTAAAAAAAAAAATAAAAAAAAATAAGGGGGGGAAAAAAAATCCAAACGATGCGGGAGCCTAAGCCTCCACATTTTCCTTTAGCACAGACAGGGCTTCAGAAATTAGAGTGTCCTCACTGGGCTTCAGATATAGTAGAGGGTAAAAGATTTCAAAGGCAGTTTTAATGAAAGAGAAATACTGAAAGAAAGAACACAGAGAGCAGTGACACTATAGTTCTGCTAAATTTTACATTTAAACTAAGAGGCTAATCATAATTTATTCTGTCAAAGAAATGACCTATAAGTAAAGAAGACAAAATATGACTTGATGATTAAAGACTTTAAGAAACATTCTCTATAGTTATGTCAGTACTGCATGTTACTGTATACGTAATCTAAATCAGTGTTTGAAATTTCTCCTAATTATATTTGGAACCCGGACGATAACGTCCTTGGGGAAATGTTTAGTGCGTGGCAGTGATGTGGCAGCTTCCCTGCCCTGCCACTTCTGACGGCACATCTGAGTCAAAGCGCTTTTTTAAATGCTTTCAGCTCTGGGGAGTGGGGAGGGCTGGGTGAGGTAGGGTTCCTTACCTGGGAAAGATGCACAGCAATGTCTTGGTGCAGGACCAAGAGGCTGCTGTCAGCAGGGGCTTCCTTCCTACTGCTCGAAAAAGTCATTGCTTGAAAGAGTATGGGGCTGATTTGTTTATTTTTCTATTGACAGTCTTGCTGGTTGGCAGATAAATTTTTGTGGTGGCCCCCAGGGCAGTAGAAAAGTGCAACTCTTAGAGCAGCGTGGTTTGATACAAAAGCAGGCTGCATGGATCATGCTGCCTGGGCACGGGCGTACCCCATACTCGACAGCATCCAACAACACTCAACAACAGCGTCCGCAAGGCAGGAGGGTCCATTCAGAGGATCTGTAGCTGAATAAAGAGACACAATGGTCAGGTACTTACAAGGCTTCCCAGAAGTTGGAGGATATCCTGATTAGGGAAAGATGAAACAGGGAAAATTACCGCTTTGATCTACACAGCAGTTCCCTCTTCTGCAGTGCCACATAAATTTGCCAGTTATATGCCAAGAAGGAAGAAACCGCATCGTGTTTACAGTGGAGAAATCTGGTTCGAATGAGAAGGTGATGTCAACGAAAATAAAGCTGAATCCTAACTTGGTATCTGTGTGAAAAGTTGAAGTCTATTCTAGTTGAAAGGAAATAAACTTGTATTATTGTATTAAATGATTAAAATCACTGAGCGGTGTTGCCTGACAACAGATTCATCCAAATTCAGTATCCAGTATCGAATTATTTTTTCCCTCTAGTAGCTGAAAGGGAAATGTAGATAACTTTTTTTTGGCCTTAATTAAAACAATTAAGAAAATAATAATTTTTGTCCACTGATATTCTTGCACGATGTTCTAAGATCTTCTTTATTTAGTTTTTAATTCTATTTGTACAGAGGACGAGAATAAAAATAAATGTACTATAAGATCATTCTGAAGACAAAAAGCCCCCAAAACCATTGAAAGTAATGAAAAATGCTTTTTCAAGAAAATTCATATAACTGAATTCTATTCCGTGTAGGGTATTTTGCCCTAATTAGGGCCCTAATTTTGCCCTAATGGCTCTCATGTGCACTGATGTAAAGGTACCTCAGGCTTTTGCTGCCCATGCCCTTTACACTGAGGTCACTGGGCTCCTCCCACTAATTTCCACAGAGGAGGAGGAGGTTGTGAAGGCTCAGCAGTCTGAACACATCAGAAAAGCTTTTCAATGAGAGTCGATGGGACTCTTGGACACCTTGTGCAGGAAAAATCTCCTACGCAGAGTTTGAAACACCCTTCATATTTGTTTTGTGTTCTCCCTCACCTTCATCTGTCCGTTCTGCAGGATCTCTGCTACTCTCCCCGTCTGCTCCCGCCTTCCCCGGGTCTGGATGCCCAGAGTTGAGACTTTGCCGGGCACGTGTGTTGGGCTGAGCCAGTGATGCTGGTGGTGGCCATGCCACCGGGGCTTTTGGGTCCCGTAGCAGAGCTCTGTGCCCACTGGCTCTGCCACTGCCCCTTGGCACAGGCTCAGGCATCCTCTGGGTGAGGCAAAATATAAACAGGGAACATTGATACTGCAGAGGTAGAAATCTATTCCAGACTGGGAGTTCTCAAGAAAGTCTTGATGAGGTCCAACAACAGCATTTCCCCAGGCCAATTCCTCTTCCATCGGAAGAGTCATAAGGCAAAAAACGTGTTAAAAGCTGAGAATTTTTCCCCTTTGAGACTCTCCCTACTGCACTAGGGCTCACGCTTCCATTCCATATGGGGGCGCAACACCCACTTGCATCTGCTGCTTGCCCTGGGGATGCCCAAGATTCTATCAGGCTCTAAAACCTTCAAGTGAAATTGTATATCGAAGTGGTCTCCTGCACTAGATCCTGGAGATATACCCAGGAACATCAGGTTTCTTTTGAGAAGATTAACTCAACTTTGGCCTGCTCTGCAGGCACTGAATTTACTTTTGTCTATTTTTCTTAATTTTTGTTTTGTTTGTTTTGTTTTGGTTTTTTTTTCCTTTTGTCTTAAACAGCCATGTACTCTTCCTCTCCAAAACTCAAAACCACAAACCCTGACTGCTCTCCCCACTCCTCCTTTGTATCTCACATTTGAAATATGTAAATAGCAGGTGTTCCAAAGAGAATATAATTGTTTTACTATATGCCAGTGGATTTCCTCTGTTTATTGGTATCAAATTTTCAGGAGGTCCATTCCTGCAATTCTAAAACCGAAATCAACACTTAGGGCTCATTACTCAAATGAAATAATTGTTTTAATTTTTTCCATACATAATACATAAAATGTTGCATAAATTTACATATCAAGAAGAATCTTGATTGCAAAATAGATGCCCATCCCCTTGTTATCATAAGATTGTTGTTGCTACAAAACCATGGGAGGTGCGTATGCAGAAGTTATGGTTGCCGAGCAACTATAACGGCACAATTTAATGCCTAAGTATTGCAGATTTAAAAAAAAAAAAAAAAAAAAATACAAAAGAGCACTGGCAACATCAACAATCACCATGTTATTGCTCTTCCCCAGTAAGAGAATTATATCCTGTAATGAAAATTATTCAATATAAGGTCTGTGATATTGTATTAATTTTCTAAATGTATTTGACTTGAATTTACTCTCAATTTCTCACTACTCCCCAGGATCATTATAATATCATCACTGGAAGCCAACTATTTGAGTATTATAAAAAGATTTTGCAAAGAGGATGGAAAGCATTAAGGATTGCAAGTTATCTCCCATTTATATTGTTTCCAGATTTTAAAAGAAGGAAATCCAGCCTACATTGGAGGAGGCAACTTTCCAGCAGAAGAAAATGGAGTCCTGCATTTCTCATTGGGCACCACAGTGCTCTTGGGGACTTGGATTTTGCAGACTTATTCTTTCTGTTGGGGTCAATATTTTGGGTACAGGACTCGGTGTTCCTGGTGCCTGTGTGCATGGAGGGAGGAGGAAATCCCGGTCAGCGATGGGGCTCTGCTTTGCGATTGGGATGCACCTGTCCAGCAGGACGGAGCTGGGACCACTCGTGTGGGTTTTTTGTAAGATTAATCATTTTAAAATTGAATGAGATGAAATCAAATTACGCATTTGATCTGTACAGCAGGGGAAAAGCAAACTTAAAAAATTAAGGCTTCAGCCTCATGTATATAGAGTTCTTCCATGGGAATTATTCGAGGAGGTTTGATTGAATCTATAAACCTTGAGCAAAATCCCCGTTTTCCTGGGAGGCAGAGCGCGGTCTGCGGTTAGCAGCCTGGTGGTGATGCCGCGGTGGGGCTGGACGGTCCCGCGGGGAGGCTCTGCTCACGGGTGCTGCAGAGCAGCGGGTGCTATAGGGGCACCCCAAGGGATTCGGGACACCTCGCTGACTTGCCTGGAAGGGCGGCTGGAGGAAGCCATGGAGGGAGAGCAAGCACAGCATCTGATGGCTGCCAGCCGGTGACTGCAGGATGGGCTGGATGCTCACCCTGCTCAAGAGACAGCATGAAACCCCTCCTGCACCTCCCTGACATATACCTGTAGCCAAGGGCTCCCCGCTTCAGGGTGCAGGGCAAGTCCAGGATGGTGCCGTCACTGCTGTGCATCCCTCCGGGAGAGACTTGTCAGAGCCAGGGTTTAACAAAATGGAGAAGGAAAGGAATTCTGTAATGTTAAGGCAGCAAAAGTTCACCAAGTAAATGGTACTGTACATTTTTCTGAGCTAAAACATTGTATATCTGAAGTTATTTAAACGGTGCTGTTCGTGGTTGCTTGAATGAAAGGAACCTGTAAAAGGAATTAGAAATCTTACTCTTTCTTTTGCTCCTGACTGTATCGATGTTCATGTACACTGTGCGTGTGTCTATAAACACTCACCAATGTTTCAGATGGTTCTTAATAAGGGTGATAATTACTGTTGGCTAAATATTAAGTCGGATGAGGCTCTTAGACTTAAAACTTCATCTCACTTACGCCAGTGTTGTTCATCATTCAGCCATCTCACACAATTCACTTAGATTGTCGATAGCATCATGCTCTTCTTACACTGGTAATTTAGGTAAGGGTATATATATATAGATCCTTCCACACGTAATAGGAGAGGAGAATCTGCACATATTGAGTGAAGCTGGTGCCACGTTTTTGTAGCAATCTGGGACCTGTTCGGCATGTTTCACCCGGTGGTGTGAAAAGCTGGACAGACCCCTCTGTGTTTCCTTAGCTCATGGAATATGGTTGTGTCTAAAGGGATCTGACTTGATTTTGCATGCATCTCAAACCCTAGCAACCTCAAAGTTTGGCCAGTTCTTGTTTCAGCTTGAGTGCTAGCTCATATTTCTGCAGTTTGCCAAGTCTGTCTATGAAATGAAAATATAAGAAGATTTAAAACATACGGAACTGGAGCAGAGTATTTCTACCTTGGATTTATGTATTCAATATTACACCTTGGGCAGAGAAATGAACTGGAGGTTCTCTTCAGCACTATTGGTGTTTGTGAATCTATAGTATCAAGCCTTGTCCTTGACCAAAACGAAAAATTATTTTCTGCTCCAGCAATGCAATCCTGCTTGTGGCCATGAGAACCTCTGTTTTTTCCCCCCCTTTACAGTGTGTTGCTGCCCAGGGTTTCTTTCAGATGAACTCTGCAGGGAGAGAAGATTGTCTTGGCTCTTGGCCCTGAGTCCAGCGCAACTTTGAGGAGCGATGTCCAGGGCTGGACTTCCAGGGGAGCTGAGGAGGCTTCAGCCCTGCCGTGGTGTGTCCCTCCTGGCTGGGGTGTTGGCCAAGAGGCTGCCAGGTCTTACTGCCATGAATGCCCTGGGATACTTGAGAAAACCTAGACAAAACTTTTTAAAAAAGCCCAGATAAGACTAATAACCGCTATAAATTGAAATTAGAGAAGGCAGCAGCAACATTAGGAGAGTGTCAAGAAAAAAAAGACCCGAGATGATTTCACATTTCCTAACTGGGGATGTGATTGTAAAATGTCTGGATCGTATTGATTGCACCATGGCAAATCCAAATCCCAGCTGTCTAGATCGTTCTTGTCAGGTTTGTAAATATTTTCCAGGGGGTGTCTTTAAATTTTAAATCCATTTTGGTTTTAGACAATTAGATATTCACTTACGTGTGTGGAGGGCTTTTTTTTCTGCCTTTTTTTTTTTTTTTTTTTATTGCTGAACTGTTTGGCTTCTCTGTTAGGGCCAATATAAGGGTTAATTAGGTAATTTTTATTTGGGTTGCAAATCCCCAGTGCCTAATCCTAATTATTCAGAATTAACACCTACTATAAAAAGTCTATTTCATAACTTTTTTTTTTTTTTTTTCCTGGCTAGATCGCAAACACAGTTTTGCAAGAAAAATATGTTTCTAATAATATACTATCATTTTCATATTTTAGTATAATAATTAAGTTAGTCCTAATTCACTCCTAAAATCTAATTTTCATAAATGAGGCATCATCTAAATATTTAATTGCAGAGAGCAGATATTTCGGAGCAGGTGTTTTAGGAGCTGGTAGGTGTCCCTGACATGTTGGCAGCTGTGCTGCTTTACAGCTGCGAGGCTGGGAGGTTTTGGAGGTGGAATTGCTCTGAGCAGTAGATGTTACTGGGGTTTGCAGGAACAGGTGAAGCTTGTGAGCGGGTGATTGCCCGGCGCCCTGCACACCTCTGAAGTCTTTTTCAACCAGGGGTCCCGTTTGCATCACAATCTGAGAAGGCTGAGGTCCCTCTTGGCACTATGAGATCAGCGCCCAAAAAAATTAGCTCAGAATCAGGCTCTTGTGAAACATAATCTAATCACTTGCACGTGGCGTGTGGTTTCTGCAAGAGCTTTTAGTTAACGCAAAGCAGTTTTCTTTCATTTTAGGTTTCTGGTTTGCGGGTGCTCTCGTAGTCACTTCCAGCGACCTTCTTGAAATCCTGCGTTTCAAAGCTCTTGACAAGACCTGAGTCAGAGCCAGGTCCTCCAGCGAGGATGCTCAGCATTTTGCATCCCCCCTCCAGCAGCGAGGGCTGCGGCAGAGGTCGGGCACAAGCGTCCCTGCTCCGTTAGCTTCTGCATAGCCGTGGTTTAAAGCAGTGTGATCTGTGGGAAAACAAATGGAATAAAACATATGAAATAATGGTTAAGACAGGTTGCCAATATTGTGTGGAAAAGCCACTTCACGGCTCAGGAAAAAGGTTTCTGATGGCGGGAGATGCCAGCTGGTGAGGACGGTTTCTCCTGGTCGTGAGCTACTTGTCAAATAAAGTTCAGGGGCAAATCCTTCGCCACAGTTCCCTGAGGATTCAAGAAAGGATACGGGACTCAAGACTTCCTCCAAATAACCACACTGCACGACATGCAAGGCGCCGTGCCTCTCCTGTTGTAGCTCCCATCAGGTGATGGAAGTTTCTCCAAACTACCCCAGAGGCAGAGCAGCTGTCACTGTCTGCGGCACTCGTTGCGTTGAGGTGTTTGGCAGCTTCTGATGTCGGACTATGAACTCTGGTTTGGGGGCATTTTTCTGAATTTGGAAGCAGTGAGAGGTTAATAAAAATTCTTTGAGATTGGATATATTCCTAATATGCTGTAAGACATACTGGAGTTTAGAATACCTTTTTTTTTTTTTTAATTTTTATTTTTTCCTCTCCATAATTTTAATGGGAAAGTTTTTCAAGAAGTTATTCATTGGTGAGCCATGGAATCCTGCTTTTGTTAAGCCCACTTTTAAAAATAAATAAGTAAATATAGATTTTGACATTTAATGCTGAATGCAGCTCAGGTTCTCTCTGCACTGAGTTTGGGGTAGGGGGAAGCTAGTGGATTTATTTTGCGGGCAACGCATTAATAAATATTTTTTTTAAAAAATCTCATTTTCCTTGACTGTGAAATGAATTTAAATGAACATATTAAATAAGCAGATTTGCCAGGAAGGATTTGGATTAGTTTCCAACGCCTACAATAACTTTTTCCTTCTGTCCATCCTTTGACGTCCCGTCCCATTCTGTCGGTGCTGGCTTGGTGTGGTCTGGTCTGGGGCTGCACCTTCAGGGGCTGGTGCCAGCAGCACGGGGCACCTCTTGGTGTTGGAAATCCAGGCGGGACCTCCCTCTTCTCCCTCTATTTCCAATGGCAAACTCCTCTGACTAAAAAAAACACAGGAGAGCCGTTGTACCCCTCGTGGTGTCCCAGCAGGAGCCGTTCGTTCCTCCTTCACGCTGGGGGAGATTCTCGGGGCTGGTTTGGGTTTTTTTTCTGGGTAAGTGCCAGCAGCTGCATGGTTTGCAGCAGACTCCTGAAATTTGGCAGGGAGAAAGCCTTCAGGCCAGAGAAGTGCCTTTTCTGGGTCCCACAAAATGTCTTTCAGGTTTAACTGATCTATAAACTGTTTCTTAAAAAAAACCATTTTCCTCCTCTGGCTCCCAGGTTGCAGGTGGTATTTGGTTAAATGCCAAAGAGGGTGACCATGACCCTGGGGCAGGACATCAATAAGTTACCGGGGCCAGCGTGGCCCCATCAGGCCACCATCACCCTAAACCTAGAGTCTTGCCCCGGTGTCCCTTAACGGGGAGATTTCCATCTCTTGCCAGGAAAAGAAGGTGAACAAGGGTGCGAGACAAATAAAGAGTAGGACCTGGGCTCAAGAAATTCTTCTTTTTAGATAGCTGTGCATAAGATGTTTTGGTTTATATATTTCCGTAGAAATTAAACAAAACAGGAAATGACAAAAAAAAAAAAATGTTAAAAGGAAGTTATTTAGTTTGTATAGGCAAGATCTGTATGTTAAGGAATGCCAGTTTTACGGTTACATATGTCTGCAACCTTATTTCTGCTCCCATGAGCACATGCATTACGATACAATCTTTAACTACATAATCACGTAATATTTTCCCATTGCCTCTCTTTTAATATTAGAAGTTGGATACATAAGCGGGAAGAATCGGGATTGCATGGGCAATTGTAAAAATGGCATTTCTTAACTTCCAAGTACTTGGCTTTGCAACTTAAATAACTTTCTTCAAATGTAATTTTTTCAGATGTAATTATATATATCCAGTGCTGAATGCTAGAAAGCAGTGGGGATTACTGGCAAGCTTTTGGAAACCCCTTAATTTCCTTCTAGCAATGAACAGGAGACATCACGTTCTTTTCTGTAGATTTCGCAATAAATTTGTCCTTTTTTAAAAATTATTATTATTTTTTTTAATAGATATAGCTCTGAAAAACTAACAACAAAAAAAAAAAAGTCAGGAAATATTGCAAATAATTATTCTTGTATATTTTTATCATCAAATACATAGACACAGTACTACATTGTTGAAACAGTGAGTAAATTTAATGCTGAAGAAATCGGGTTTTAATGAACATATGCTGACATGGCCTCGCAATCTTGCTTCATCTCCCCTATTAACTTCCTATGCACCCAGGAAACCTTTGGCTCACTGCCTAAATAATAGAAGAATAATTAGACTAGTAATTGAAGAATGCCAAGTCAAACTTCTAAGGAACTTATCTTTAACAGCCACTGTTTCCTACACCGCCTGGCACGGTGGTTCTTGAAGAATCATTTTGGATATATCCTGTCTGTGTTTTCAAGAAAAAATTAGAGGGTCAACCAACAAAATTAACTCGATTGTTATGCCTTGTAAAATAAAAATAAATATATGTCTTTCATAAGTCTTTGGAGAAAGTGTGAGCTCGTTCTGGTACAGGATGTGATTTATCCATGTTGCACACTCACCCTATACCTGCTGGCCAGCCTTACTGGGCCTGTGGAGTGGGACTGGATATATAATCTAGGATGTCTGGGTATCTGTCAAGTATCTGCATCCCACAGGATTATAAGGCTGGAGTGACAGATTTAACCTGGAATTTACTTTGTTTTAATGGCTAAATTCTAGATGTTTAAGACCTACAACTTTCTATTTTAATTAATGTAGGGGTTACACATCCAGCTAGAGAAATATGTTGTACCGATAACTGAAATTTTCTATTTAAAATGAAAATTGTAATTTAGCAGTGGTAGTGGCTTTCCAACTTTGGTCCATCAAACCAGGGTTCTTTTGCCGAAGAACAATACAATTTGTCTCATCATTATACTGCTTCCTTGGTGGGAATTTCCATATCAGTTTGGTGGTCCGTATGTGATGAATGTGGAACTGCTCTTTGGACCAGCAGTGCCCAACTCTCTGTGAGAACAAGGCTGATGGAGGCACCTCGCAGTGTAGCACCAGGCAGGGAAATTTCAGGTGAAATTTTTAGGAGAGGAGTTGCCCCGTTCCTTGTTGCTTTCCCTATATCTAAGGACAGCTATCCTGGAGCATTTGTGCTATGAACATGCTCACCTTTTGAGGCTTGAGTATTATTCCTACGTTGTTCAATATTGTGTGATGCCAGATCAGGTTTACACTGTTTTGTTTGATTTTTATAAATGTTTGCCTACAACTCTGAAGTCCGGCAGTTCATCTTACAAGCTGAAAATCAGTGACACCCACTGATTTCTTATTTTGACAAGTCAACCACGGGACAAAAGCATAAGGAGAAGAATGAATTTGAGGCCAGCTTCATGTAGCAGATGCTCTATGTTGTTCAGGCTAAAGAGCCTTCATATTTAAGGAAACATAGCTATCGTTGCCTGCTCACGAAGAGAGTAGATCTGCGTAAAGTTTTTCATAATGTCACTTTATCTTTCAATAATATTAAGATGTGGAACCATATTCCAAGTGTTTAGTATCATGGGAAATGAAGTGGAATATATTTTGTTGGTAATTTCTACAGCAGCTGAGTAAGGGGGGGTGATAACATTCCAGCCAATTACTAGTTTCAAGTACTTCTATATTTAAATTTCTTCCGAGTTACCTCAGCATAATTAATGAATGATACTGCCTCATATTTCCAAGGAAATCCAGACAGCTGTACCACATATCACTCCTTCCTTTAATACGCTGTAAAAGTTCCTCCTCCACACTATCTATTCTGTTGTTGTAATTAAGGATCTGCATCAGGAAATGCCACGCTTCAAACCTGAGTTTACTGCGTGCTTGACAGACTCCCACAGCTTCCTTCTTCGGAGCTCATTTCCATCGAAAATGCCTCGTGAAACCAGCAGCTTGTTCTTGCAAAGACCAGCTTGATATGTAACGAGGATGCTGATTTTAAATACGTTACTGAGGTCATATTCAATGCTATAATAGAGATTGTATATTTTTTCGGTTACATGGGAATCAGTGCATAACATGTTAGCATGGTCCAAGAGGAACATGGTGAACCAGGTGAAAGATTTATTTCTGTCCTGGTTTTGTTGCTCCAGGTATGTGCCTAGAGCGTTAGGGGCATGGAAAGACGTTGGTAATACTCTGACATCAATTAAAAATATGCCTGTTTGTCGTCTCTGAAAACAGGACCAGCCTGGTAAATTCCTATTTAATGCCTTGACTCTAATGATCAGTTTGTGTAGAATAAAGAGACGTGCACATTTACCTGCCCGTATCTGCATAGCTGTAGTGTTTCTGAATGCTTATAATCAGCCTTACACACTTCTACTCTGCCTTACAGAGATGTTCATACAAATTGCACAAAGGAAATCGTGAGCTGATTCCCGTGCTGCCCCAGACATGCGCAGAGGCCGGGAGGGGGTGTTGGTGCAACCAAAGTGCTCCCATGAACCCTGGGCCAGCTTTTGGCTGCTCAATCTACGCCTGCTGCCAGGAGCCTTCCCAGCTTGCTCCGGCCCCAGGGAAGCAGCAGGTTTTTGGACACTTCCTTCCTTCCCCACGGTCACTAGAGTAACTGTCCCGGCATGGTTACAACCTCTTTGGCCAGCTTCTACCAAAGTCTCGTGTTACTCAGCCCTGGTTTCACTGTGAAAAGGGTATCTGCTAGAGGCAAGAGCATTTTGCATCACAGTTAAGCATGGTATCACCTTTGTTGGGACACGAGAAGAGCTCAGAGCCCAGCGTGCTTTTCTCGGGGGTACGGGGGAGCATGGGATGCTCCCAACGCACCCCATGTCTTGGTACCACCTGCCTGCACGAGCAGAAGGAAAGGTGACTAACGTCACGCTTAAAAAGAAATTCCCTTTCTATTATTAATGAGAGAGTCCCGATGGAGAAAAATATGGTCTTGATCTCCCTTTTAGACATATCTAAGGCTCCGGTAATTGTGGTTTACGAATTTCAGATTGTCTATTTTTCTCTTTCTGAGAGCAGCCGATTTTTTGTTGTTTTTCTGTCCAGACATTGCCATCTTCTCATCTTTCCTGCTGCCCTGTGTCCCCTATTGTGCTCCATGCCCTGCTGCATCCTTGCCTTGTCTTCCTTAAGACCTTGCATTCTTTTAAACATAACAGATGTTATTTCCTTATCCTTAGTTCTTCTTGTTTTGTTTTTTGTTTTTTTATTTTAATCCCTTCTTTATTTTTTGCTGTCTATCCTAGTCTTTCTCCTTTTGATCTGGTCCTTCACCCTCACTGCTGACATTTAGATTACTTTTTGCTGGTCTCCAACATATCTATCTTCTTCAGAGTCTTTTTCCTTTTCTCTTTTCACCACATTCTTCCTTTTTTTCCCTGTTTCTTCTTCCCGACAACCCTCTTTACTCTTGTTTTTCCACCTTGTTCCTGCCATGTTTGCAGTCTGCCCACCGTCTCGGAGGCCCAGGACATGGGATGGGGCAACCAGAACTAACAGCCAAAGGTGCACAAAGTTTTCTCAGAACATTTGGCTCTGCTGAGCAAAGGGGCTGGTAGCCGGGGCTGTCGGGTGGCCCTGACATAGCTCCAGGCTCACGCTAAGGACTTGTGTTTCACTGAGTTCTCATTTGTCATTGTTAGTCCTTCCTTCCTCGTTAGATAATTATCATCCATGCCACCTCCCTTTTCTAATCACTCCTTGAATGTTTAAATTATCACTACATCATTCAGATATATCTTTGATCTCCTCAACACGGTTTTATTTTCCCTTCTGCAGGTAGCATGGTTATTGCTGTCTGTCTCCTTCATCTCTCCGCGTTTCTCTTGTTTTCGTCAAATGGTTCCCTGTTCCTCTTTATGCACACATTCCAGCAAAAAATTAGGATGTCCTCTTTTTTTCCTTACTTTTAAAATCTAGAAGCAAAGCTTATCCCCACATTGCATTTGACAAGCTATATTTAAAAAGCATAAATCGAATACCTGCATTCGGTATTCATTTGTGTCGAATTCAATGTG
>NC_134041.1:65575305-65587805 GCF_965140245.1 Athene noctua | reverse complement strand
CCTCGAGTTTAAGACCAGCAAAAGACCAGCTGTGAGAGTCAGGGTGGACTCCCCAAGCTCCAGGAGGTCCCACACAAGGTTGGCCCCAGCCGGTGAGAGGGACCTGCTGGGTCTCCTGGGCCAGGAGCCAGAGCCCAGCAGCACTTGGAGCATCAGCCATGGCACTCTCGTCCTCTAGTCTGGCACAGTAGAGCGTGGCAGTAGTGAGCACGCTCTCATGGAGCACCTCTGCTGAAGTGCAATGTTCTCCAGAAAACACTGGCTCAGGCTATTCCTCCTGCCAGAGAAGTTATTTTGAATAAAACACAGGTTATAAATCAGCACCGCTCCATGCAGACCCACATTTACTTCCATTTCATGGACACACGGCAATATTTCATTGTTAGATTGTGCTTGCAATAGCTGCTGAGACAACTATTATGCCTAGCTAAAAAGATTGTCCAGATAGTTTCAGAGTTCTTTGTTTGGTGGCTGTGCATTGCTTTGTGACTTCCTTACCCATCAAGAACAAGCTCTAATCCAGGAATTAAAGGAGAGGAGTGGGCGATAGGGAGCTTTGGCTCCTAGTTCTCCCAACTTGACCTTCAGTTCCCACCTTGTACAAGCCCTGTTTTGACTTCTGTCTTCTCAGATATGTGAAGAGTGGAATAAAAGTCTCTGTACAGCTCACAGTCGCTAAATGAGTGCAACTGTTGGAAAAAAAAGTAATATTAAATATAAAGTTTTATTAATTTTGTTAACTAAGCAGCTTCATTAGATACCAAAATGTTCCACCTTTGGCATCTCCAACCAGGAAAGTTCCAGATGTGAGAATACAGGGAACATCAAGAGAATCTGGTGGCTCTGATGAGTTGAACGTGTTGTTATTTGAAAGCCTGTGGTCCCCTGCACCCACTACAGACCAGCCGTGTCTGGGTGCTGCTTGGATACAGAGGCAGCTCACCTAAAAGCTTTGTTCTCAGATTGCCTAGCCATAAAATGGGTTTAAACCGTGGCAGGAGAAGCTTGTCTTTCCTTTGCGAAATTTCATTTATTAATGCCTGAATAATGCTTTCAGGTCCAATGGAAGATGTTGTGTAATTATAATAAATAGATATTGACTTCAAAGAGTCTCTATAGATCTGTGCTTTTTGATCCCATTCTAAAACTGTAATTATCACCATCCCATAGGCTTAAATATAAAATTATATGAGTGTAGATATTCATCTGTATTCTGCTGGTGTGTGGTTTTACATTTTCAAGAGGATGTGGTAGGATACAGGCCCTCAAACAATACCAAATGTAGATGGCTGTGTTTTTCCTGAGAAATATGGATTTTCTGGGGTGAACTGGGGATCATTTTTTACCTGTGCTGGCCTCATTGTGGGACTGCACAGAGGTGCTTGGGCCAGCATGCTGGGCTCAGCTGGGGCAGTGGGCACCCGGCTCCAGACACTTGTCGGGCACGTCCCTGATGCCCCAGCCTGTAATTAATGCAGGGTCAACGCCCTCGTCAGGGGCAACGTGGCTCTGGTGGAGGGTGATCCCAGTTACAGATGTTGGCCTGGACACCTCAGCTCAGTGGCAGATATCACAAAAATACCCACAGGTCAGGGAATGTATTTTCAACATTAATTTATTCTTTTAAAATTTTGTCTTTTTATATTCTTATCAAGCAAAAGAGGCCAAACAGATTTTTCCCTCTACTCATTTTAATAAAATTGGCTTCCAGGCTGCGACGTCGTATGCCAAAATTCAACCTGGAAATGCTGGCAGCCTCATTGCTAGAACGACGCCAGCAGTGGTGTTGCAATTATCAGTTGATCTTCTGTTTAAATACAACCCAGCGTGTGAGCTGAATACAGACAGGTTAGAAAAAAAACTGTGAAAAAAAAAATAAAATTCCTTAACAATTCTAAAACGGGCTCAAGTCATAACATACAAATTGTTTGCTCAGCTAAAATGTGCTAAACCAAAACAAATTAAATGTAACAGAGAATACGATAGCAGAAGGGTGAAAGTCATTTCAACAAAAGTAGAAAGAATTGGTGTTTCCTTCTAGTCATGAGCATGGCTTTGGTTACCCAGATAGATGGAAAATTGTGTAAAAAAAGGAAGAAATTGCCATCAGTGCCATCAGAAATTGCAATCAGCTGATGATATACTAGAGGGCTGCTTTGGGGGGCTTTTCCTTGCCCATTTGCTCCGGCTCTGGAAATCCAGAAGTGGTGTACGGTGGGTTTAGCTGGGACTGTGAGTGTTGAAGAAATCTCAGCTGTCCTGCTGCCTTCCTCACCTGCAGCTTGAGTAGCATCTCCCAGTGAGTCAAGGAACAGGGGGCGCATCTCGATTCCATGGGAATAACCCCCAAAACCTCTCCAAAGCATTTTGGGACTAAACCAGACTAACAGCCGGTGGGGACCTGCAAAATGGTGCAAGATTCTTGCCTGCTCTGGGTACGAAACAAAGCTAAGCTGTGTTATGGTTATCTATATCTGTCTTTTGTATTTATACAGGGAGAATGTCTCCTGGATTTTCCTGCTTCCCCGAACAATGGAAAATACATAATCAATGGAGATGCTCAACACGCTGAAATGTAAAACATCCCCTTAATGGACAGGTGGCCAAGTGCTAATGTTTTTCTGCTGGAGGAAGCCCGAGCAGTCCTGGACTGCAGCGTACTGGGAGCAAGAGACTGGGAACCATTGGGGATATCACACAAACACGATTTCACAAGTCAGAGGAATGGAGAGAGGAGAAACTGGTTTTACAATACTTAATACACTTGCTTTCATGCCACTTTCAAGCCAGATTTTGTCTAAAAAGGCCTGTTAGATAGCTCCCAAAACTGCGATAATAACTCTGAGCTCTAATATTCCAGTATTAGCATCTGTTCTTTCTTAGGTTTCCCCCCTTAAATTTCTTTTTTCAACTTGAAAACAAACCCAAACAGCGCTAAACTATAACAAAATACCCAGCAGAGGATATGAGTGGTTACAGGTTTCCAGCTCCACTGGAAACATGCTGGTCTCCAAACTGTGCAAAGAGAATCCAACACTTCAAGCATAGCTTCATGCCAAGACACGTGTCCAAAAAAACCCAGATGCCTTCAGCATTTTATTACATGCAGCGCTGAGCAGTTCAATGGCTCTGGCTGCAGTAGCCAGGAATATTGGGAAATTGCAGACGCAAACACATACACACGCAGAGAAATATGCAGTCCTGTGACTTTAGGACTGGTGAACATCGAGCTTGTTGCTCGGGGTAAGAACTGCTTCCAAGCTGGCGTAAAGTGGGATCAAAACATATTGTTTCTTCACAGGCAAATTCAAATCTGGTGCAACTTGATACAGAGGATACCTTTGGAACACGTTTAAGTATGTTTAATAATGCCTACAGGGTTTATACTATCTTATTCAGTGTCAGCAGAAGGTGTAAAATAAAGTTTGAGGTGACCTATAAGAAGCAGACAGTTAAACAGACAATTGCACGCTGAGATCGTGTTAACAGACTTGCAGGTGCCTACCAGTTTCCTACAATAATATAAGTGAAAATTTCTTGCATTAGTGGACAGAAAAGACTGAGATCCCGGTGGTGATCACATCAACTGTCGAGCATGAATGCGAACTTTTACTGCTGCCATGATTTTTTTTTTTTTTTTCCCTTCAGTTACCTTGTTTTATATTTGGTTCAGACACACAGTCACAGAGATGTGACTTTACAACCGTAGCCATTCACAGAATCCATGGAAGCTTACAAAGACCTGTTATCAAAGATACCAAAATCTCTTGGATTATTTAAAAATATAATTTGTAAAAAGTTAAAAGATCTAGTTCAAAAGCTCCAGAATTTATTTTCCTCTCTCTCCAAAACTCAAACCAATATCCACCAGCTGATGTCCTGTTGAGAACTGGTTTTGCTAGCTGACCGAATATCCCTCAAAGTCAGAGATTAGGAAGCAGCCGTCCCATATTAATTTTCAAAATCTATAGCTGTCCCCAACAACACCCAGTCACATCCAGGTTTATAAGCTATTTCTATCAATCAGCTCTTCTCCACAATTGTCTTCCCATCTAAGGTTCTGTAGGGAAAGAGAAAAGGTAGCTCAGTTGGCATGGTGGCACTCCAGAAGCACCGCCAAAATCTCCCATTTGGGTCATTTTGAGTCCTGCTATGCTTACAGACCAGGTGGATGGGGTTTTGTGTCTCTTGGCCCCATGGCCACATCATAAACTTAATTGAACAATTTTTTTTTTTTTTTTTTTTTTTGGTAATACTGCACATGTATGTATGAATTTTATACTTTTTTTTTTCCAATAATTATTCCATCTCTTTAAAATATATACATAGAAATGTATCAAGGGACTCATCCCCTAAGCCACGCTATGTTTCTCAGAGATAAGAATAAACCTTTGCTAGATGGAGTTTATGGGATAAATTAATAGATTACTGGTGTTTAAGTGTAGATCCTCTACTGGGTGCATCCTTGTATCTGAAGGCACAATATGAGGGCACAAACCATAGGCTGTTATAAGAAAAAAAAAAAATAGGATGTTTATCCTGCTTGGAGGTGTTTCTCCCCAGCTCTGGAACTGTCTCCAGATAAGACCAGCAGGGCAGGGAGCAGATCCGCTGTTGTGTCTGGGGAAGGAGAAGGCGATGAGCTCCTGGGAAGGCAGAAGCAGGGTATGAGACATGGGGGAGTCTCATGAAGCTCTGGAGACTTGGCGGCTGCTCTTGTCTGATGTGCTGCAGGGGTTGGAAGTTCACAACAATTTTCCTTGGCAATTTTCCTTTTTTTATTTTTCCTTTTAATGGTTCTTTTTCTTTTGTTGCCATCACAGTGCAATGTTTGCACTTCATTCAGGAGGATAGGCAAAAGGATTCTTCATTTAACTGCTGCTGTGCTGGCACTGGATGCTTGGATTGACAAGGGCTGAGCCTTGGAGACCATGCAAATCCATTTGCAATGCCCAGCCTCTTATCGCCAGCGATGTAAGGTTAATGACCTGCAGAGATCTGCACAAACACTGCAGGAAGATTTGCCAAAAATGTTGGCACATTTTTGTTGGCCCCACAACCACATATGAAGATCATAGCTAGGGGCCAATCTGTGGATACAAACCATGGTCTGTGTTGGGAACAACGAGTCTGAAGAACAAGGGAGATGAGGTGTGACATCTGCAAGAGCTACTGGGGGGAGCGTTGGTGGCCATGAAACCCTGTGGTGTCCCTGGGGAAGGACCTGGAGCTGCAGCTCTGTCCCTGCAGAAAGAAACAAAATAGTTTTGGGGTTTTTGTGTGGCCTCTGACTTCCTGGCCAGTTTTGCAGGAAGAATATTTTCCACTTTGCTTCCTGGCACAGATGAGCAAAGGGAAAGGTGAAATACAGTTGAGAGAAATACGATAGCCGTAAAGCGCGGCGGGACTTGCCACCTTGGGTGGTCACCCAGCATTACCGGAGACATCAAACACAGCGGGGAGAAGAACAAGGCTGTCATCCCCCGCGAGTGGGAACAGCGAGACTGATCTTTAATCATCTCCCAGATGAAATGTTCAACCATGCTAGGTAGTTTTTAGCAGACAACACACATATGAAAAGGTACAATTTAAAGAAGTGGACACCTGAAAAGTGTAGCTAATTAAATCAGCAGGAATATACGTGCTTTCCTTTTAAACCATGCTTTCTAGAATTCAACGTACTTTGCCAGATGGGAGTCTCATCTTAGGGTCGTTCAGTCCTTCAAGTGAATAAAGGGCTCTCCACATACACGTGCAAAAATGTCCTTACGACGTGCAGTAGTATTTATTAAAGACCGTGGAAACTGTAGGCATTCATGAATTATACCCTGAGCTCGAGAGTCAGCTCATGCCTGTGCCTTCTCCAAACGCACAATAGCACCTTTCTAACTAATGGTCCTTTTAGCTACAAATACGACTGAGGAAATCGTTCGCTGTTTTATCTAAGAGAAAGAATTTAACTGAACTCTGAGGTGCTGCTCTGCAGTGTTGGCTGGAGGTTTGAGCCCCAAGATGGGTGTTGGGTTCGCACTGTGACACACTGGAAAGGAGCTCTGTACTGCTACCTCTCTGCATGTGTGTGCATATAAACCTTGTTTCATGTTTTTATATATACGTATATATTCCTCTGATCTTTCCAGGTTTGTATAACAGCTTTTTTTTCCCCCCTCAGTAATACCGGACAATGCACTCTCCACATTTTCAACACTCTTCTGCAGTCATTTCAACAACCACTTTAGCATGACTTACTCCCTTTACCTATTTCCTCTCGTGAACCTGGCCAAGATGAATTTGAGATACTTTCGGGAGATTCTGGTATTTAGAGAATTGGTGCTGAACACTTTGTGAAAATCGTTTCCTTTCCAATGTTAGTTATTAACACAAAGCTCAAGGCACTGCTATCCAGGTATGAAAATCTAGGAAGTTCCTTCAAGTTTGATTCAGCAACAGAAATCCTTGAAAACCAAAGAATCAACTGTATTAGATAGGAACTGAAAAAAAATAAGCTATTAAAAATGTGTTTGGATAACGAGAGTGTGTGTTTATATATAGTGTGTGTGTATATATATACATATAAAAAATCCAACAAGTTACTATTGTTATTGTTATGTGATATATATACAAAAACATATCCTTCTTATGTTGCATACAGGAGGACAGCTGTTTGGTTTGATATTAAATTATATTTAAAAGTTAATATCTATTTAGTTTCAGCCTGAACCCTCTCTCATGCTGCTGCAAAGGCATTCAACAATTTCACTGGGCTTTGTGAGTGACTTAAACCTTATTATTTATCTGTATTATCTATTGCATTCAGAAAAATGACATTTACCCAAACTCTTCATATAACTTTTCTGAATCTATGTGATAATCACCCTTTTGGGTTTTTTGTTTGTGTTTTTTTTGTTTGTTTTTTTGTTGTGTTGTTTTTTTTTTTTTTAAACTTGCAAATTGTTGGAAAGCTAAGTGATTCACTCTGAGAAATTTTTGGTCTTTGTTTTAGTATATGAGACAGATAAATACATCATTAGCTAATATTTGACCAGTGCTTCTCTTGGAACTGCTTTTTTTTCTTTTTTTTTTGTAAACGTTGACAATTTTATTTCTTCAGTCTCCTCTAAAAGCCACTTCATGTGTGCTCATGTAGAGAGCTGGCTGGCAAAATTCTGCATTGGTTAAGGAGGGAATTGAGAGATTAGAGTAAAAGAGAGTCATGCCAAAAATTATCTGTAAATAAAAGCACATTTAGTACTCTGTTTAAACTGAGAAAGCGTTCCTGCATCTTGGAAAACAATCTCTGTGCTCTTTTCATTGCACGCCTCTTTTAACACCACGAACTTCTTCCTTTTTATTATAATCAGAATTCTAATGTCTTTGCATCTTGTCATCTGGCCTCTGGAGTTGAGAATGATATAAACGGTATATCACTGGTAAATGTCATGGATGCTGACGAGATGTCAGCAGACCACAGCTGAGAGCTCTGAAATTCAAATCAAGAGAGACTGATCCTTATCTCAAATGATGTGCTGCGAGATTCCTCGCCCCTTCCCAATCTTGCTTGGGCTCCAGTGCATGAGCCTGAGCTTAGTTTAGGATTTTCCTCTGCTCTATAGTCCTGGAAATTCAGGCCAGTCAGGATGAGAGTCTCTTATTCTAAGTAAAAAGAAAACCAGGAGAGCATTTTCATGTGAGCTTCAGTTTTTATGAGTCGGTACTTCCGAGTGTTGTCCCATCTACTGCACGTTTAACCTGAGTCCGAATGCACTGATGTGCTGTCCTGGTTTAAAAGTAGGTAGGAAGCTGCGTTACAGAAACAGGAACCGCTATTTTAGGACTAAACCTCTCAAATACCTCAGTTTACTATACAGGTTACAGTAAGATGCTCAACTAATGAATCATCATCGAGCAGTTACATTTGCATAACGGATGGAAGATAAGGCACCGCACGGTAAAGGCAGCATTTAATTTATGAACAGGAGACCAGATTCATTTTTTTTACAACATTTTTTTTCCATTTATGTTTTTATATGTCAATGTAAAAATGTTTCCATGGAGACTGTAAAGGTTTTTATTAAAAGGTCGATAATATACCTCCTACATAATAATTTAAGTAACTTGAGTGAAACCTTATGATCTTGTTTTTCGACATGTTCCAGTTGGCGTTTTTCCTCCATTGTAACCTCCGCCAGAAAAATGCAGCGGAACTGTAAAACCTGAGAATATGGCATTGTAGCAGTACATATATATAGATATAAAAATATTAATGTTTGGAGGTAAAAAATACATTAGCACGATAAAAGTAAACTGGCCTGGTGCTGTGGTTACGTAATACTTGGTGTTAACATGTAGCATGTACTGCATATGCTACACCAGCATATTTTGTGATATATAATCCAGTGTTTATCTATATTCAAATTAGAATCTATATTTTTACTCTATTCCCTGGAGACACGTTATTTAAACAATCTCAGTCACAAAAAAATAAACATAAAGACTAAAGCTAAAATAACTCTGAAGTATTTTTCCCAGTCTGGATTATACTGCACTCTCCGCTGTCTTAATATATCTTTAATTGTTATAACTGATCTGAAGACAAAAGGGCCAGATTCTCAGCTGCAGGGAGTTGGCTCGGCTCTGCGAAAGTTTTCAGTGGAAGTACGTTAATTTTCATCAGGGGTAAATCAGACCCAGCTTCATATTCTTTCCCATCTTATCGGGTTTGGTCCTTTGCATTTTGCTGGTCTGTGACCAATTGTGTGAGGCTGAATGAAACCCCGAGCCCTGCTCTGGCAGGATTCGCTCTCTTCCCTGTTTCTCTGTTGTCTCCTGTTACTCGGGTCCCAAGTGAGAAGGCAGAAAACGCCGTAGACCCTGTTTTTGCATCATTGCTTCCTTTGGTTTACAGACACCGTTGTAATGCAAGGCGAGGTAGCCGAAGGCTGCTGGCTGCAGCCAAAGGGTATGTTGAGTTTATGTGCTCGGCTGATGGTACTGTTCCTCCAAGAGAATATTTGCCTTGAGCAGTAGCTGAGGACATCGTAAAGCGAGCAGGATCCGGAGCCAGTGCGAACACGTGCAGCACCCTGCTGTCAATAACAGTTCCCTCAACCACATCTAGTGCCATTGTGAGCATAAAACCCCACCCCACCTCACCTTCCTGAAAGGCAACTTTGCTAACGTAGGAAACTTTCCAGTATTTGCATCACCTTAATCTTCTGGAGAACATTTGCAGATTCTACGCTATTGCTTTCAGCAGCCAAGGAGCTAACACGAGCCCTGTTAACTGTGTGCTTTGTAATTAACCAGTAGTATCTGGGAACAACAATTGGTCATGGCCGTCTGTCCTATGGGGATGACTAACTGGCAATAAACTGCTGTTTCTTTCTTTCTTTCTTTCTTTCTTTCTTTCTTTCTTTCTTTCTTTCTTTCTTTCTTTCTTTCTTTCTTTCTTTCTTTCTTTCTTTCTTTCTTTCTTTCTTTCTTTCTTTCTTTCTTTCTTTCTTTCTTTCTTTCTTTCTTTCTCTCTTCTGTAAAGCTTTTCTGTGGTAATTCCACCATTCATTAGGATGCAGAAATTGGCTCCAAACCAAGTACTTCTGCCAAAGCCATTATTTCCATCATCACACTCTGCATCAGTCTGCAGTGCAGCCTTGTGGGAAGACAATGTTCTGTCCCCTTGTGGTTCTTAAGTTATGGGTAAGGAGCTTACATATATTAAAAGGAGGGTCTTCACTTAGTCTCTTAATCTTTATGAACACTAATAATAGTCAACTCCATTTCCAAAATTTAGAAACACTTGCTTTCAACATAGAAGGGTTTCACATGTTAGAAGATAAGTCTCAGTTCAATGAGATTAGAAGCTACATGTTTTTTTCAAATGCCTATACATTTTATTTTTTTAAAAAGGGCCTCTGTAGCTTTAATGCATACACTTTTCCTCCTATACTTACATTCTGTATCTTTAAGAGGATAATTGCTGAATTGAAATTTGAGAGTGTTATCTTAATAACCAATTACTCAAATAACTTTGAAATTGGCTTAAATTGGCTCGTCATGCTACATTTACCTGAATCTTTTTATGGGAAAGTTAGGAACAAAAAAAAAAAAAAAAAAAAGAAAAAAAAAAAACCTTGGCAGCCTGATTTGTTTAGCATTGCTGGAGGTTCCTGTTTGCAGCGGGGAGAGTGGTTCAGTGTAACCCCGGCACAGACCCCCTGCCCAGACACCTCCGGTAAGGCGGAGGAATGCGGCGGGAGGCCGGGGAGGCTGGACCCCGCTGCCCGCTTGCCCCGCGGGCGCTGCTCCCCCGAGGACCTGCCCAAACACTGCCTGCCGACTTCCAACCCTGCCTGCGGCCGGGAGGGGTTCGGGGATGGGAGGATGGAGCTGGCTGGAGAAACCCGCCGCCTCTTCACAATGTGTTTGCAGACAGCAAGCCAACGGTATGGAGAGGAGGAAATGGAGATATTTTACAGCTCAGCTTACAATGCTTATCAAAACTAGTGAAAATCAAGATAATCTTCTTTAAAGATTTCCTACATTTAGCAATACGGTTGGCACACGTATAGCTAGCTATAAGGTTCTGCACCGGGATGGCAGACATTACCCTGCGTTACGCACTCGTGTTCCTTCGTTTCCTGATGTAAAACAGACAGCAGACGGGTAAAACTTCAGTAAGCCTGAACGCCTTTAGTTAGCCCTATTCAGACAATCACATTTCACAGACATTTTAGAGTCGATTTGAAGACAACTCTTTCACTCTGTGAGCAGAATCTCCAGTTGACATTGACTTTCCAAACTGGTCCGTATGTGTCGTAGCTTGAAACTCAGCATCTACCAGTTCAGAATCATGATTTTATTCTGGAACACCCGAGTGTTTTATGCTGTACTCGGAAGCACTGAATACAAGATCATATTGCTTAATAGCCAACGTAATGGGCATTGCTGATCGTTAATGGATCGTGTTCTCCACGGCCTGGCTGCCGTGAGGTGGAGCGGTGTCTGGAATGTGATGGATCTACCGACAAAGCAAAAAATCATTCTGAATCCTCTTTTGTTTCGCTGCCCTACAGAATTTCAGACAAGGAGGGTCCACACAGAGGATCTGCGAAAGAACCAAAATTCTCAAAAGTGAGTCTGATTTAGGAGGAGACAGAACTAAAAATAAAGTGCTACATGTTGTGCTCACTCATGGACAAGTGGAGACCTATTCCAGAAACCAGAAGAGGATAGTTTCTTAGATTGAAGTGAGTGCGCTGGACCTCCTGAACACCTGATACCTTTTGTCCAGTATGTTGCTCATGTATAGTGCCATGAAACAGCACAGACTCTG
Source organism: Athene noctua (assembly GCF_965140245.1). NCBI lineage: Eukaryota > Metazoa > Chordata > Aves > Strigiformes > Strigidae > Athene > Athene noctua. The sequence goes on along the minus strand of NC_134041.1, from coordinate 65,576,473 downwards.
AGGTTTTGCATGCTCCTTGGTTTTTGATTGGTGTGGTTTTGTTTTTTGTTTTTTGTTTTTTTTTATGATGGAGTCTTCCAGTTTAGAATATTTTTCCTCTCCAATTAAATGTTTTTCCATTAAATTGAACATTATTGTTCCCTATTAGATTATTTGGAATATCTGACCTTTGGATAATCCTAAAGTGCAACAACATTTCCCTGCAGTGTTAGGTTTCACTGAGCATCTCAAAATAGAGGTAGTTCAAAATCAGTGTGAAGTCTGAGTTCTCATGATAAGGCAGCCTCATTTTTCTGAATGCTGTTAAGTGATAGGGAGGAATGGGGGGCAACACTAAATAGCCCTAATCCTGCTCTTAGCAATTTCAAATATATTTGTCGTCCAACTAAACAAGTATTTTAAGGCTCCTCCTAGTCCAGACTTCTCAGTAAAGTATCTAGTTTATCTTTCAGTGTCTGAGAACACCCAGGGATACAACTAGATTTCTAATTGTTCTTTTTCTAAAGCGTAATCTATTCTCATCAACAGACCCAAACTCTCACAGGTTTGGTAAAATGCCCAAAAGCAAGAGTTTGAAGATCTAACCAGTATCGTTTTTCTTTGACTCTCAACTTTGTGAGTACAACAATAGAAATATGACTCCTAGCCTTTTTATTTTCTCCAAGCTGTTTTTCTAATCCTTCCTTCAGATATTCCAGAATTATCACCAAATTAAATAAACTTCTCAAACTCATTCCAATGCCAGTTTAAAACTCAGTTTTCTATTATAGACATATACAGTAATAATGAGCTCTGTCTCACTTCTTTTTCAAATCTTAATCCCAACTTTAATATTAGACTCAGTGTGAGACAAATCAAGTCTTATCTCCCCAATTAATAACTCAACTTCAACTGATTCTCATGCCACTGCATCTCTCTAGGTCCAAGAAGATAAATTATTAAGTTCAGCTCTTTATTCCAGACCCTACCCATAATTTTCAGTCTAGTTTTTATCAGTTCAAATACATCTACTTCAAAAGTAAACATTTTCACATAAACAAAATGTAAATACACATCTTGCCATTGCAAAGGTAAAGAAGATCTAGCAATAAGGTCAACTAAATGTCCCAAAATCCAATGACAAACCAAGTCAGCCAACTTTCTACCCTTCTGAATCTTAACCCCAGCT
>NC_134041.1:65482805-65570305 GCF_965140245.1 Athene noctua | reverse complement strand
CAAATTATCTTCAATTTGTGTGGTTCTTATTGCATACATAGAGATAAACATGTATTTCTCTGTGTGAAATGAATAACAGTGGCTGTTAACCCAAAGGGTTCTCTTCATATACAAAAGTGTATTACTCTGAACTGTGTCGTGTTCTTGGGAAAGGGGCACATTTGCCCCTTTTTTTGTTGGTTTTTTTATTTTGTTCACAGTCAGAGTTAGGAATTGTCTTTAGTTAAGCAAAGAGTTATAGTCAACATGATTGTAAGAACAAATAAACCTGTTGATATTTTCAGCTGCCCTTTGGCTTTTTTCAGGTACATAATAAATCCCTACAACGTCTATAAACCTGCATAAATTCCCTTTTTAAAAAAATAATTTACTTATTTATTGTGTCCTAGCCCTGCTGTTGCCCTGACAGTGTTCACACGCAGGAGAGTGGGTGGAGAAGTCCTTGAAGAACCCGATCTGATGCTCACCAAGAGTCTCTTCCTCAAGAGACTGCTTGACATTATTGTCATTTAACTGTCATTTAACAATTTTTAATTTCTTCAGTTCCATTGTTCCTTCAAAAAAAGATTTACTTTTCTTTTTTTCCTGAAGAAGAAGAAAAAAAAAATCTATTACTGAATTATAGAGAACAGAGATTATCAGTGTTCTTTGTCTAGCTCCACCTATTTCCTTGGTGTGACGTTAGCAGGGGGTTAGGCACCCTGGCTTGTTTTTCTCAGGATAATTGTAAAGCTCCTGTGGAGAAGAAGAGCTGAAAGCCCATCTTTAGCATCTGCACTGCTCGCACAAAAGGCTTCAGATTTCATCAAGTTGAACTGATTACTCTTAAAAAGGGCAACACTTAAACTCATGTAGAACAGACCTTCCTGCCCTGGGAAATTTCTTCTTACATGACAGGTAAATCAGATATAGAAAACCACGCTTATTAATTATCATCCGGTAGGTCCTCATTACCAGATTACCTTTAATCTGCAAGCCAGGCCGGCACAGGGAACATACTTTTTTTTTTTTTTTTTTTACTTCCCCTCTCCCTGCTTTGCATGATGACTTGTTGACTTTGATATCTGTAGCCATGTAGAAGGTGGCCAGGGGAGGCAGAAAGGCAACGTTACCTTGGGGCTTTCTGCTCACAGGCAGGATGACATGGTAGGTAGGCCAAAATTCTCTGCACTCCTAAAAGGAAAATCTATTAAAGAGAATTGCAGCCCTTGCATGTTGCCAGTGCTGTGCTGCATGGAGAAAAAAACTTCATCAATACAAATCCCAAAAAGACAGATCTCTGCCAAATATCATTTGGAGATGCTGTGGGGCTTGGGAATTTGCCCCTCATTAGAGATGCTGAGATTTCTCTCTTTAGAAGGGCAGTCTTCCAGTCTATGGAAATTAATAGGAGATGAACATGTGTATGAAGATAAAATCCACCAAAAATACTGCTGGGTGGGCAAAGCCAGCAAACTGCACTGAAAGTTGTTCTCAATACTCCAAAGACTTCTTGCTCAGTGCCAAATAGATGCAGTTTGAACATCTCTAATATTATGAGTACTGCAGTATTTAAATTGATAAGTCAAACACATTATAGAAAATATACTGGTCAATAGTATCCACCGATTATTTTTTTTTTAATATACAAATATAAACTGGATTAGTTAAGCCATTTTTATAACAGTATTTGGTTGATGCATCAAGACAAAAGTAACAGGTCTTTCCGAGTTACAATTGCTATAACTTTGTAAACAACTGTGTAGAAAGCACACACAGAAATAAAATATGATAACTTTAATGTCTGAGTCTGTTTGTTTGTTGTTTTGTGTTTGTTTTTGTTTGGTTTTTTTTTTTTTCCTTAATATGCCTCCTGGCATTAGTAAATGTATGTTTATCCTACTGGGAGTCCATGGAATAGAGATTCCCACTTCCAGAATGGATAGTCCTGAAAGGCAGCAGTAACTGAGAGCAGTTTGGGAACATCATTTCAGACGTACAAAAGAGCAGACAGGTTTTAATGTTGAAATAACTTACAAATAGTTATCCGGAAACCAGCAGTATAAACCAGCTAACCAATAGGGATATGAGAACACTATGCTACCTGGGGCATAATTGTGTTGCAAAGGGGCAAAATCTGATTTGCAGCAAAGGAAAAAAAAAAAACCAACCAAACAAAAAAACCCGTTTGAAATATGAAGCTACTCAGTGAAGGGCATAATCCTAAATTTGGTTCTCTTATCCATAAATAAACCCACCTGCAGAAAGCTTTATATGAGAAAGAGCTTCAGGCAGCATCACCTGGCTCAAACCAAAAGCACTGGTCTGGAAAGAACAATACTGACTCCAGCTCTTCTCTTCGACCTGCAGTAGCGGCTCTGAGCAACCTCTCTGAACGGTCTTGATGAGAATTTGGATTGCTCACGCAGTTTTGCGTATCAGGGTTAGCCAGTTAGGACTGAATTTAGGACTTAAAATGGAGAGATCGATTTTCTGATGTAGGCCGCGGGGACATTTCTCAACCAAGTTAAATGAAAAGGAAATAAATTTGGAGAAACAGAATTTGAGACGGAGTCTTCTTTGCCTTGATATTTTAATTTTTTTTTTTACAATTTTTTTTTATAATTTTCTTTGTCTTCTGTGGTCCTTCTGCAAATAACCACCCAGCCCCGTGCCGAGAGGCTCTGAGCTCTTTCCTGCAGCTGGATGCTGGCTTGTGCGGGCACTGCTGGGCACTCAGGGCAGCAGCATCCATGGAGATGAGTTGTATCAGCAGGTTGCAAACACCTCACGCCCCTTCTCTCATCGCTACAATATTGGAAGTGTCTACGGATGAACCCCCTTCCTCGCAGCTCCCATAACAGCAACCACTGGCTGGGCGAGGAGATTAAAGCAAGAGAAACAAAAAGGAATAAAAACAGCAGACCTGGGAATATATTCCATTAAGCATTCTATTGTACTTGCCCCCAAATTATATTCTTGGGAATTTACTCAACATTTTATTACTTGCTGTATTTAAAAATATATACTTCATCCAACTCTTCTTTACACAGTGGTGCTGCTAAACATTTAGCATATTTTATGTGTTCAAATAAACTTGAGAGCATGGCTTGCAATGCTAAAGAAAAGGTAGCAATTTACTGCCAGAACTAGATTTCACACTTGTAGGCTTTACACAGGGCCTGACACTTTTCAGTTTACTAATTGTAATCCTAATAACTTCTCCAAAGAGCACAGAAGTCTTATTTCACAACTTATTTCACATCTTATTTCACTTAAACCAAGACGTAATATCACAAGTGGCCATAAGCAGTGAGAGTCCAGGGTCTGCAGGAATGCTTAAATGTAAGAATCTCCAGTATTTAAACAAAAATGGTTAAAAAAGCCAGTAACTACCCGCAGTTCAGGCCACTGCTGGTGAGTGGAGAGGGAGAGGGATAAGGAGGTTGACAGATGTGTGTCTCCAACTCTGGTATCTACAGCCTCTATAGCAACAGTTTTCATGGGACCTTCCCTCCTTCAATAAAAATTTGAGGTTAGAAAGGTGTTGTCTTCAATTTCTTTTAAAAGAATTGTTGTCGATGCACTCATATTTCAAAATGTTCTTAACAAAATGGGGGAAAGGACATCTTCTGCCTCCTGTGGTCATTTGCCTGAGTACAGGCTTAGCTGAGCACACTTCCAAGTGGGCTTATCAGCCACGCCATGGTTTTGCCAGAAACATGATAAAATTTGCCTTTTTTGGGGATTGCTGCTTGCAATGATGTTTGCTCTGCCGATGCCTGGGAAAGAGGGACCCTGCGGTCACCCCTGAAAGCCAGGCCTGGGCGTCACACCAGGCATGCTCATCTCTTCTGCAGACACAGCCCACAACCCAAGCCGACTGAGCCAAGCCAGAATAGTTAAACTTGTCGCCATCTCAGAATTAGAAAAGTGAATTTAATCTTGGGCTGTCAGCTCAAATTTTCCCCACAGTTTTATGGAACAGCCTTATTTTCCCATAGGAAAAAAACTATGGGCTTCTAGCAAACCTTGGTAAGGAGTTATTTTGTTTGCTTTTGCAAGACTATGAACAAACCAAACTATGTAGGCTTGTCTTTAATTGTGAAACTTTTCCTATCATGCATTTTCCAGTTCCAGAGATGTAAGGCCACCTAATGTGAAATGTGAGGATTTGCAGGCTTTGTCCTTTGGATGCCGTTAAGAGCTCCATAGATGTTTCAAGTTAACTATCTGCCACTGTCGCCGTAAATTGGCATAAGCCTGATGGAAAACTCCCAGACACGAAGGAAACTTTCCATCAGCTTTACTTGATGTTGTCTCCGTGCCAGTGACAGGATGGTTTATCAATGCAAAAGGACATAAGAAAGTGAGAGGAAAAAATCCTCTGGTTGTCCTTCATCATACAGGGCTGGGGACTGTGGTTAGACACAGAACAACCAAACAATTGCTAAGGATTGAGAAAACAAAGCCATAAACCACACATGTGACTTTTTCCCCTCTTGTGTAGACTGGTTGGTGTAAGGATTTCTCCAGCCACATGGTTGGGCAAGGCTGGACGAGCTCTATCGCCAGTGTGACTGTGCGCTGGGGCACGGCAGGAAGAGAACTTGCACCAGCACTGAAAAAGACAACAAAGATTTCTCCGTGTACATCAGGCTGCCTGAAAAGCAGGACCGCTGCTGGCACTGAGTTAAACAAGAGTGACCGTACAGCGGAGGATGTGCCAGCTGATCACAGAATCATAAAACGGTTTGGGTTGGAAGGGACCTGTCAAGGTCATCTAGTCCAACCCCCCTGCTATGAGGCAGGGTCATCCCCAACTAGATCAAGTTGAGCTGGCAGAGGAAGCCTTCTGTGGATTTTCCCTCCACTTCTTGTGAAGACTAACGCAAAGAGCCATCAGCACAACCTCTGGGCCATGGTCAGACCCCGCTGCAGCGGGGCTGCCTCGGGTGGGTGGCTGTCCCTCCGTCAGGGTGTCACAGCCGTTACTGAGCGGAGCCAGGGCTGGCGTGGCTGCTTCCCCAACTCCTGCCTCCCCCGCTGATGGCTTGGGATGCAGAGGGGACCAACACGGCAGCGATCGCCTGCCCCAGCCTCCTGCTGCTGCGCAAATATTCAGGTTATCTTACTATAAAAGATATTTTGCTCCTAATAGTGCATGTTACCGTGGAAATAGACAGGTAAAGACAAAACTATACATTTTTAGGAGTTTAAGGGATTTCCATGTGACAGGCCACTTTCTGTTATAACTGACAGAAGCGTTTACAGCTGCCTGAAGGAATTAGTGGCCTTTATTTTATACAGCCCATGTGAGCAGCTGGGGCAGGAAAATGAAGATTCTTTTTCTGTGGATCTTCCTACAGGTGCTTCTGAAGAGCCGCGTAACAAATGCAGTTTTACCTGGGCAAATCCACCCAATCATTGCATTAGAAAGATGTGAGGGGTGGGTGGAAAGTGGTTGCCCAGTCCAACTTCACGGGACTGTCTCTGACCAAACTGTGTTTTGGAGTTTTTAGTATCACCTAACTGTAGAAACCTTTATTCTTAGTACTGCTGACGCTATTTTAGAACCTTAAACAATAATTTTGTGCTGTGTAACTAATACCGTACAACCACAGTTCCTTTCGGAATGTGCTGCTCAGTCACTAAAGGGCTGACTTTAATTAAGAGCAAGGTCAGAAAAACAGCTATCTGTGAAGGTACATGGAAGACAGAGAGGAAAGACGCAGAAAGTTCATAGCACACGTGTTGATGCTGGGAGATGAGCAGTGGCTTGCTGCAGGCAGGTATTAGTTTTCATGAAAGTGCTGGAGAAATCCCCGAGGCTGTCGGGGCGCTCGTACTGGAAAAAAGCTGAAGTTACAGTAGGAGAAAAAACTTCTGATATGGGATTTCGAACCACTCAGATATCAGCTTCCTCAGGCAGGTGCCCTGCTATCGTTTTCCAAATTGGGTACGAAATATCAGTCCCTAAATGCCTTAATTGTTTTCCCAGGGAAGGTAACAGAAGGTAATCAGTATATCTAACTGCACAAACCTCATGTTATCTTTATTAAAACAAGCCACAAAATTACCTATATTGTATGCCTGGGAAGATTTTTTGACATATTCAGATATGAGCATGTGTTTAAATAATCATCTAGAAAAACAAAGCTCAGAATATCAGAAAAGTCGATTGCTTTTAAAATTATTGCTTCTAAGCAATACTAAGAAAACTACGGTCCAGAAAGTAACTTTTCAGTGTTGATACTGAAACGTGAAGAAATTTTTCACATTAAAAATAATCACCTCTGATAATGAACAAAATTAACCGTAAAGAAACCTCCGTCCTTCATACATTTAGCAATGGGCTCATATTTTTCCCTTCGCAGATGTTACAATAAGGGTGTCAACACTTTTATTTCTTTGTCCATAAGTTTAAAATTATGGCTGCTCCATGAATTGCTAACGTGCTCAGAAGACGTGGGCCCAGCTGCAGTGCACATGAGTTCAAGCTCCTGCCCGGGCCTCATGTTTCACCATGACCTCAGTTTCCTGTGCTGAATGGGAACCAACGCGAGCGAGCACTTGTAAAACTGTTTTTGAAGAGTGAAGTTATGAAGAGGTGCTGCAGTGTCAAACATCTGTTTCATCCATTACACTCAAATAGCAGCGGTGACTGTACAGTAGGGCAAGAGCCGTCAATAAATTAAAATCCTCTCGTGGCCACGCTCTCCTAACTCTCTTGAGCCGCCTGGCTCTTGTGCCAATTTCAACCATGAAATAAAGAGGTTAAATAAGAGAACGGAAATTTTGCTTATTTTGAGATAGCCCCTCGCTCCACTGGTAATTAAGGTTTTCTCACACAGTTTCAGGGTTGCTCTCAGGGTAAGCAACTTGTGGCTTCATCGGTCAATTAATATTTGTAAATGTTCATGGCTGAAACTGGGATTTCCACCTATCTTAAAAAATAATTTTGATTTTATTGTTATTTTTGGTTAAAGTAATAGCAGGAGAAAATAAGTAACGTGTCCTTTCCAGAAAGCTATGCAGTTTACAGATGTATAAGTACTGAAATTCTATATTTATGATTTCTGGAACCCAATACAGTTAATTACATTAAGATACGTCCTGCAACTGCACAGCATAACTCTTGTCAAAATTGGCATGTACGTTAATTACCTAAGGAAAAATAGATGCGAGTTTAATAGAACAGTTGCTCCTTGTGATAAACTATAGATTGTATTCCAGACAAGATATGTTATGCAAAATAAGCAAAATCTTAAAAACAAATCTATTTATAACCAGGAGGGGGGGTGGGGGGGTGGTCTGGGAACTAAAATATCAAACTAGGCAGTCTGAGAAAATGTTAAGAGGCTGCGAAGTTGTTCACCTCAGGGTTATTGGTTCAAATGTTGCTGGGATTAGTCATGTTCACCAGAAGCCGTTACCACCTCATGGCGGCATGAAGCAGGCTGCGGTGGGTGTCCAAAATTCAGCCCCACAGCCACCAGCAACCACATCAGCTCTGCTGACACAAACATCAGCCCGTGGTCCTTCCTGTCCTGACAATCCTCCCTCTTTTCTCCAGGCCCTGCTCAGGCAACATGAATCCATCTGAGGAAAAGCCTTGCTCCAGCCTGCTCAACTGCTGCTGTTGTCGTACCATCTGGTTTGGTTCCTCTGTCTTTCTTTCAGCTATATATGTGGGGAAGATAAAATTAATATGAGAAACATAGATGTGTAGTAGCATATCAAAACATTACCCAGTGCTTTAAGAAGAAAAATGGAGAGGCTGTTGGTCCCTGTTGGGCCTGGAATGGTTTTGGTAAGGAAAAATGAAGCTTTTGAGCTTTGTTAAAGACAGCAGGATAAATGACCAGCATGTTCAAATGAGTCAAACTGAATACTTTCCAAGCTATTTTTACCTTCCAGATGTGTTCTACCATTCATATCCCGCATCCTAATTATCTCAGATTTAACACCACGCTAATATGTCTGTGTTACCCTTGGTGTGCATCCCCACCACCTTTCCCCTCAGCACTACTCTCCACAGGCAGAGGAACATGCAGAACTTAAACACAAAATTGGCATCAGAATATTAATTCTCACAAGAGTTTGCAAAGGTTCCTTAACCCCTCGTAGAGACTTGGCCTCCTCTCTGCAAAATGCTCCGCACCATCGCAAGCAACTCCGCTTCCCGACCCAACACAACACTGGAAGAAAGAGGACTGCTACAAGGGCATGTTTTCCAGCTAGTGGCCAAAATACTCTACAAGCTCACCCATAAGCTTCATAATGAGGCACTGAGATCTTATGTCCATGTAGCCAAGGGAAAAAGAACTACTTAATTTAAAGGAGATTTTGGTTTTAGTGGACTATATTTCACGTAATTTAATATATCCAGAGTCAGCATACATCTTCAGGGATAGGATTCAGCTGGAAAAGTAGCGTCTAGATAAAAAAAAAAAAAAAAAAAAAAAAAAAAAGGTTTTGTGACTGCAGTTTACAACATAAACAAAAAGAATCATCTTGTGAAAAAATGCTTGGCTAGCAAGTGCGTTAAATATCGTATACTCCCTGCACGGCTGTGGAAGTCATTCAGTTCAGAAAGAGCAGGGCACTAATTTAAACTCAACAAATGGGAAGGTGTCTGAAAACTCAAGCAGCCTTCCTTCTAGTTTGCTGGTGAAGATGGCTCACAAAGCAAAGAGTTCAGTCACTGAACTCTCCTGTAAACTCATTCCTTTCGAGGAGATAAGGATTTAAGACTTGGAGTTTGAATCCGCACCATAAGAGACAGAGATAACAAAAATGCTCAGTTTTTCAAACTGTTTCAGGGGTTTACACATCTTCCTCTAGTGCAAACTGGAATCATTCCAATGACTGACTGGTTTGACTAAGAATCCTGTAAAAGAACAAGTAAAAGACAAACATAAAGCAAAACAAAACTAGAAATTCTTGGCACTTGGGGATTTGTGTTGGCCAAATGACGAGACTGAATCCCAGAATCTCTGTTTGGAAAGGATATGAAGTCATTGTTCAAATGTGCACATAAACTGGATCTAGAGGGATAAGATTAAAAAAATTTACAGAGTTCAATCTCATAAAACTATCAATTATACAGGACTGTTTGTGTCCATTTCTGTGAATTTTTCTGTAGAACAAATGTTTTCCTTTACTTCTGGGTAGCCCATGGAGCTGGCATAAAAACTGGTATGCTACTATAAACAAGAGGCTAAAGATCTGCTTAGCAAACATATTGTGGTTTCATTCACAGAGCCGTTATCACAGGAGAAATGGGGCTGGCTGCTGTGAAATAGGTGCATGGATCAAGAGTTTATGAATCCATCTGCCATTTTGGAGATGAATCCTTTTGCCATCCTTTGAAAGCAATATTTTGAGTGTTAGGAAAGTGGATTTTCTTCTTCTGGGACCATAGAGCATCTCTGTTTTTATGATACTTAACTGAATTTAAGTTAGAGGTCTTAAAGCTAGATGAGATAAATGCAGGCTGAAGCATGCTCTGGGTGAAGCATCTTACTGCACTTTGAAAGGGACATGGTATGTGTCCCACACGACTCTGTTCAGACTGAAAAAACTTAAATTTAAAGATTTTGCTGATTGTCCGATGCCAATCACAGACATATAAAATAAAGTGAAAGTCAAAAGTTATGGCGATGGAAGGCTCCTCCTCCTCCTCCTCCTCCAGCATTTGCCAAGGTTGGACACGGTAAGCTGCATACTGGATGGCACGTGACATTTCTGGTGCGGTGGCAGAGGAGCTGGTGAGTGGCCAGAGTGCCATTAATTTTAGTTTTAATTATCCAAAATCACAGTGATGCGGTACAGCCTACAAGTCTGCTTCATCTCTACTTTCTGAGTGATCTAGTCTAATTTTCTAGAAAGTGAGACATTACAGAATTCTGCTCCCAGGGCTTTGTGCTCACTGCAGGTCTGCAGTTGTTGGCTTGGCCTTTTGTGCTGATAATGTCTCTGAATTTGCCTGGCCTCAAACTCTCCTTCCTGCTAGGAAAAATAAAACAAAAGTTTCAAAGTGGATCATGGTGATGTTCCTAATGCCACATTTCACTCCAACACCAGCAGTAGTGTTGGACCTTGTTAAAGCAAATTTACAATTGCCTGCTTCCTTAAAGCACTAAATTCAGTGATTCCTTCTGGCTCATTTCTCATGGTAAGCTTCATGAATGTGTTCAGAAATTTCAAACAGTAAAACAGTCTAATAAAAGAAGTTTCTGTATGTGGAGAAGTCTGTCTGCCTGAATTTGCTGATGAATCACCCTGTTCCCTAAAGCTTACTCCTGCACCGAATTGATTGCTAGGTAGCTGAATTTGGGGGATGAGGTGGAGGTTAAAGCTGATGGATAGCCAATGTTCGCCCCAATCTGGTGTGTTTCTACCACAAAATATTCAGTTACACCGGAATATTGTTTTCATGATCGGTAGGATGTAGTCATGGGTAAATCTCAAAAGGTAGAGTGGTTTTGTTGTCTGAACTATGACCCTTACAAAAAAAAAAAAAAAAAGGAAATCAGATGCTTGTCAAAAGTCTGCCTAACTGCTTCACTGTGCCAAATTGGGTTGGAAACTCATGAGAACGTCTCTCCTGTGAGACTTCTGTTGCTTCCTGCCTCAGCTTGTGTTGTAAGTGTCACAAGCACTTACACAGCTTTTCATGTGGTATTTCAACACCCCTGCTGCCATGCTCGGCCGGGATTCAGCGGCAGAGACACTGACACTCAAAAGCACAAAACACTGAAGAGGATGGAAAGAAACAGACAGGTTCCTTGCACAGGTTTTTTCATTTATTAATTTGCTTTTTTTTTTTGCTAGAATACCAGTATATAATCTGCGTTTGAATGTTAAATGGCAATACCATTGTTTCAATTTCACTTTTTCGACATGCTCGTTGCCAGAAACCCAGGCACGAAAGCCCCTGGATGCCTCTGCCCAGCAGCAGGCACATAGGCTGGGGGAAAGAGTGAAAAGTTACAGATTATTTCACAGCACAGGAAAAGTCGACTTCAGTCCCAGCCCTTCGTTCCCATGTTTTTTAAGACCACGTGTGACATTTTGCGCAACCACAGACAGTATCAGGTTGGTGCCACCGACAGGAAAAAGCAAAGTGATATCACCCGGCTGCCAGCCATGGAGGAGGAAAGGTCCAGGGCAGCCAAATCAACAAGCAGTGAAATGAAAGGTTAGCAGTTTGTCAGGTTAAACAAACCTCTCAAAGTTTCCCATTCGTTATTTGAAGTCTTGTCAAGTTATGGAAAAGCATTTTAATTAACAACTCACAGATTTTAAAATAAAAATCAATAAGCCACACATATTTCTTTAAGTGATGTCCAGAGTTTTCCTCCAAAGTTACAGTTTGACAGATTTCCATTAAGTTTGATGGCTTGAGCTGATGTGATTGTGTTTTAATATGAAGAATTAATAAAAGATATATGAACTTCTATTTATATAACCTAGTACAAAAGGGTCAGTGCATTTCCCACTAATTTTATTCACAGTTTAGATTTTAAAGAATTTGATTCTTCATGGAAATGCATCATGACATAGAGTCATAACCCATACACACTTTGAATCCCATCACCTGCATTCACAAAACAGAAATAATAGAAAGAAAAGAGAGGAAAAAAAAAACCAAAAACCAAAAAAAAAAAAAAAAAAAAAAAAAAAAAACAAAAGAAAAGAAGGAAAATAAAGAAAAGAGAGAAAGTGAGAAAGGCAGAGAGAGAGAGAAGAAAGAGAGAAATAGAGAGAAAGAGGGAGAGAGAAGGAGAGAAGGAGAGAAGGAGAGAAAGAAAGAAAGAAAGAAAGAAAGAAAGAAAGAAAGAAAGAAAGAAAGAAAGAAAGAAAGAGAAAGAGAAAGAAAGAAAGAGAGAAAGAGAAAGAAAGAAAGAAAGAAAGAAAGAAAGAAAGAAAGAAAGAAAGAAAGAAAGAAAGAAAGAGAAAGAAAGAGGGAAAGAAAGAGAGAAAGAGAGAAAGAAAGAAGGAAGGAAGGAAGAAAGAAAGAAAGAAAGAAAGAAAGAAAGAAAGAAAGAAAGAAAGAAAGAAAGAAAGAAAGAAAGAAAGAAAGAAAGAAAGAAAGAAAGAAAGAGAAAGCGAGAGAAAGAAAGAAAGAAAGAAAGAAAGAAAGAAAGAAAGAAAGAGAAAGAAAGAGAAAGAGGGAAAGAAAGAGAGAAAGAGAGAAAGAGAGAGAAAGAGAGAAAGAGAGAAAGAAAGAAAGAAAGAAAGAAAGAAAGAAAGAAAGAAAGAAAGAAAGAAAGAAAGAAAGAAAGAAAGAAAGAAAGAAAGAAAGAAAGGACCATCTTAATTTGTATTGGCTTATTATTCTCTAGATAAAAGGCTACTCAACATAAATGAGGACTCTAAGTTCAAACTTTTAAAGAATTCACATATTTACATCAATTTTTAAAAGGTTTTGTAACTAATGAACTCAGATTTCTTTTGGCATGGCATAAAATCCATTTGTACAGTTTTTAATTAAGAATGCAGCCTACGCAATTAAAATTAAGGGTAGAGACTTCATCAGATGTCCTGTGAGAACCCCAGTCGAAAAAATTATGTTAATGCTGTATGTCCTAAAAGCATTCTCTGAATGTTGGAAACACTTTATGAGGAATTATTTCTGCTATACAATAAGGATTTATTTAAAGTTGAAAATAAGGAGCTTTTAATTTTGGAGTGTTAAGACCTTGTTTATCACTAATCACTTCGGTATTTGCTATGCGCTTTTCAAATCAGATAGAATCGTTTAAAAGTGTCTGCATTTTCCTAAAAATACATATATGTGTATAAATGTGTGTATAGATACATACATATATAGACTGAGACATCACACAATCTATAATGCAAATAATGTCCATGTAGCCAAGGGAATTCTTAATGTGAATTTTAATATTTAAAGCGACAAGAGCCATTATTGGGAATATTAAGACACTCCGTTGCTGAAATGATTAAAATTACTTTTGAAATAATGAATGAAATGCACACATTATAAAGATATATAACTAATTTTAAAGGTTGCACAAGTTGTGTGGGAAAACAAAGATTAATGTAATTGAAAGGTGCTAAATGAGTTCCCTAGAAAACAGTTTTCTCTTTAGGAAGTGATGCAGCATGATCAGTAGTGGGACGGGTTTTCCCATTTCCAAAACTCTCCAGTTCCTCCTGGAAAAAACTCCTCTAGCGATGGCTGAAATGGGTTTTTTCAATGTGGGAGATACTCAAGGAGGAATACTGATAGCGAGTCCAAATTGTTTGCAAGCGAGATGATACCAAGACAAAACAACAAGTTGTGATACACTGCTATGTAACGCTGATCGCTTCCTTCACATTGGGTGCAGCGATTTTCTTTCTTCTTTTTCCTTCTTTTTTTTTTTTTTTTTTTTTTTCACCATGGCTTACTGTAATAAAAATGTTTTATATTTAGAAGAGTAACAAGGGAGCTGAGGCTTAGCTTTGGAAGGCAAGCCAAATTTCATAAGGATTTTAAAGTGTAGAATAAGAAGGTTTGGCTCACAGGAGAAATCATTTCCAAGCCAAAGACCTGACATGAAGAAATGTGCAAAGAAGCGAGGGGGAGACAGGTTTTGGGGAGGAAGGAGGCTGTGGTGATGGAAGGGAACCAGGCAGGAAGGAATGTGGGATGCGACGGCCATGACTCATGCCGGTGAGCTGTTGAACACGCCCGGGAGACTCCAGAGGATGGGCAACCACTCTCTAAGTGGTGGTCACATGAACAGTCTTATAAAAATAACTGATTAAAGCTGAAAGTTATGTTTTTAGCACTTGAATTCAACAGTTTTTAACATGGAAGTAGGGTAGAACAAGGTGCTTTTCACTCAAGGGCAAAAATCATCAAAATTCAGCTGCGGTTCTCACGTTGATGAGTTTTGTAGTCTCAGCTCCGTTACTTATAGCCAGTAGAACTCATAAAAAAGCAGTTTTAATCTTTGGTTTAGTTTGTAGGTATTAGTTAAAAGAAAAAAAAAAATGTCCACAATTGAGCTATAGGTGGCCCTTATCTTTAGAGAGGTTAGTCAACATCTCTCCCAGCGAAATCATAAACAGCAAAATGCTTACATTGCATCCACCACGGGAGGTAATTCTCCTCTATTTTACATCGGGTTTACATCACTTGAACTTTTTCATTTTCAATGAAGCTGCTCGAGATTTACATGCTTATGAATCAGAGCAGAATCAGGCCCCCAAATAGATGCGTACAGCCAAAGATAACATTCTGGCCACAAACCTCATTTTTGTTCTTTCCTCCACCCACAAGCCAATAAAATTACACAAGACCTGGACCTGAGAGGCCCCCAGATCCGGGCCAAAAATAAATACAAAAATACAATAAAATTTTAATGTGGGGGCCTCGTGCAATCTTTAACTAGTGCAATATTTAACTGTATGAACAAAAGATGAAACAGCAGCCAAGAAATACATTTCACCTATAATTCCACTGAAGAACATAGGAAGAAAGACCCAAAAAAAGGAGGAAAAATCATTCCATAAAATAATAGTAATACTCAGGAACTTTAAAATACCCGTAAAATTACAGTACTAAATTATTAGTGCTCATTTTAGATATTCTTTGAGTTTGTCAGAAGCATTTGATGAAAGGCTGTCAGGAGTTGCAAAATGAGGGAATAAAGTGAGGCCAAGGAAAAAGAATTATTAAGAATATTAAAAGCAATGTGCTTGATCCGTCAGTGCCAGCGCCTGGAAATCCGAACGAGGCACATCTTGTGCCCCAGGAACGCCTTGCCCTGACAGCAGCATCACCCCACCGTTGGGGAGTTCCTGCAGCGAGGCAGGTTTCCTTTCCCATGGGTGGCCCCCCCATGAGGTGGTGTTGGGAGGGATGTGCGGGTCAGCCCCTTCTCCTATGGCCACACTGATGCTGCGGCTTTGCTGAGTCAATACCCAGAGCAAGAACAAAAATTCTCTCAGTATCAATCCAGGAGTTCAAACATCATGAGTGTCATGATCCAGCCTGAGCAGTCAAACCAAAATAAATCAACCCAACCCAACCCATCTCAACCCAACCAAATCACTGGGGAAGCAGCACATGCCAAACAGTCCTGTAGTGATGTCTTACACCAAAGGTCTGCACAGTTTGTCCTTCAGGCATTCCTAGCTTGCCCAGAGCTGAGTGAAGCTCAAAGAATTTAAGAAAAGTACTAACGTAGTACAAAAAAGCCCAGGGTTGATAAGGAAAATGTAGAACAAGATCTTTTTCTTTCTAATTAAGACCATAGGATTTGTCACCAAACTGGAAGGGTTACTGGCCTTATCGTGGCCAGCCCAGTTCCTCCAGATGAAGGAGGGGGCAGGTTTGCTGTAATTTGCTTTCAGGAAAATACTCTGCAAAACTGCAATAGTCAGAGCTGCTGTCATAAATATGTAGAACTTATTTTAATGCAATGATTTATCATTTATACAGCCGGACAATCTAGTCTGATTCTTCCCAAGATCTTACTCCTTTTTTTTGGTGAAATACCAAAGCTTATGTTTTGTTTTCGCATGATTTTAAGTAGATGCTTAAAACTCTATGAAGCACTTGTTGATGGAAGCACTTTAACTACTCGGGTCTGATAATAAGAATATTCAAAAATTTTTACATTTACCCGCAATCTTTTAATGTGCAAACTCAGGAATTCTAACAGAAGGGGCTATCTATATACACGATAACAGACTTTCTATCGTGAGTGATTGGTTTTCATTTTAGAGTTGCTGGACATGCTTAAGTTTGGTCCCTGTGAGGGTGTTTGGACAGGAAGGGCCGTGCACTGGGATTTGTATTTTATATCAGATTTACCTTTAGGTTCCTAGACCTTTCATTTGTCTGTGCCTCAGTTTCTTCAGCTGTAAAAGCTGGATAATGGACCTGACAACATCAGGAAAGGGCTGTGAGAGCTGGAACGAACAGTTCGACGTAGCACTAGGTATTATTACCTCTATTTCAGCCTCAGGTGGATTTTTTTTCCCAGGGTTATTAGGTAATTGATAATCCCTCAGATAGAAATAGAGAAATGAAAAAGCACTAGGCAGATAGGTTTGGGGGTTTTTTTGTTTGTTTGTTTGTTTTTCCTGGATTGGTTTTCCTATGTTTAGCTCGTAATCTATGTATGGAAGTAAATGTACTGTCAAAAATAGAGAGGATTGGAAAGCAGTGAATGCTAAAGGTGACTACTCGTGCTCCTGAAAAAGATATAGTACAGACTGAGCAGTCAGCAGACTGTACCATCAATTCCCCTCTAAACCATGACCTGGAGAAATCACCTTTGAGTTGACAGGGGCTTAGGCAATATTTCAGAATCTGGTCAAGATTTTACAACACCAGATACTGTTTCATTCTCCGGGCTTTCTCTGACCAAAGAATTTTTAACTAGGGCAAACTGTCAAGTATGCAGCGGTTTTGTAAAGCAGACTGCAAGCCAAAGAAAACTCGCCCGAGAACACCACATTTATTGATAAAGGGCCTGCACAGCAATAACGAGATGGGCAAACGCTATAAAATATGGCTGGTGTGGTTGGGAGGGGGGGGGGGGGATAGATGGGGAAGAGGGTTTGTCAGGGCACGGCTGGGCTGATGCTGTGCAGCTTCCCAGTGAGTATTGTTACTACGGCCATAAAGTCATGCCTTGGCTTCGGAAAGCTGCTGTTGCTTTGGCGTAAAAAACGTAAATCAGCACAGATGCAAGTTTGCTCAAAGACTTTTCCCATGCTGGAGCATTTTCGTGTTTCCTGCCAAAGCCTGTGTTGCAACCTTTGGCATGCAAGTGTTGTAAGGTTGTTTTTTTTCATAAAACTTTGTGATAATCGGGAGCCAGAGCTCATATTGTAGCAATCTTGTGGCACTTGGAGTTCAGTCATTCAGCAAAAGTTATGTATTTCTTCTACTGGTTAAATGAAATGCCTCTATTTTTCTTAATTGTTTCTGACATTTCACCCATTATTCCCTGAGCCTCCTCAAAGGACGTAAATAGCTCGTAATTCTCTTGCGAAAGCAAGTGTGAGCTGCAGAAATATAAACACCACGGCATTCTATAACACAGGGCTCAAAATAGGGATGGTGGGCTGCAAGGAGCAGAACCACTGAGAGAGATCAAAAAAAAAAAAAAACCATCAACCCAACACCATATCCGATACGGTTGGTGCGGCAACTAAAAGAGTTGGGTTGATTTCTCCTCTTCCAGATAACCAGAACTAAACATCAGGAGCAATTAAAAAATTGTGGTCTTTTGTAAATTACTCCCAGAAGAAATCTTGGAAATCTTTCATTTTAGTCATTT
The DNA here is from genome assembly GCF_965140245.1 of Athene noctua. Taxonomy (NCBI): domain Eukaryota; kingdom Metazoa; phylum Chordata; class Aves; order Strigiformes; family Strigidae; genus Athene; species Athene noctua. Next base: position 65,553,011 of record NC_134041.1, on the reverse strand, counting down.
CGGTCCACTGAACCATAAAGCTATTATGAATGAACAAAAATACTAGAGAGAAAATTGAAATACAACAGTAATTAACAATATGAATATATCAAAATAAAACCCAACTGGCAGGATGGGGCCGTCAGACGTTTTAACGCGGCCTTGCCTAACAGCCGGGTAGGGCACCTTTGATGTCATACTTTTTCACCTCGGAGTGACTCCAAGACGAGCTACTGACAGAGGGATGCTTTCATAATTTTTGTCTTTCTCAAAAACCCATATGCAAGGTGTCCATCTTGTTTACCTTAGAATAATAAGTAATAATTCTCATTTTAGGATCTTCTTTTCTGTTACCTTATGCTAAATGTCAACAAAGGATTATAGGAAAAATCATTGAAAATGTGCAGCTATCGCAAATAGAGATTTCCCTATGGGTTCTCTAATACTTTACAGACAAATGTTAAAGATTTATTGCACATGAACATCAAACATGGTTTTACTACAGTTCTCATTTGGATCAAATTGACACATTTTACATTCATTTTAGCCTAATGAGATTCTTTCACTACACATTATATTCCAAGTGACCTCGTACATTAAATTTGTGGCATGGAACAAACCCACTGATATAACAAAGCCCTTTTCCTACCAACTTTTGGACTTTTTAGAAAAGAAAAGAAAGAGTTTAGCGAAATCATAAATCTTGAACGTACGTTTATTAATTGGCGCTCGAGAAAAAATAATGCAAATAACTGTGCAGATTATCACGTTTTGCTAAATTTTCATTTCAGTGTTCACACTTTAGGAGTCTTTTTGAACTTTGATTACAATCTGAATATTCAACAGTTTGGGTAAAATCCAAATTTTTAAATTTGTACCTGAAATATTAACAGGTTTCTGCAGAGCTCCAGGAATAATTTTGCTTCTTGTGTTCAGAATCAGGTCCCAAATAACCGACTGAATCCCAGATGCTGGAATCTGACTTCTGATAGAAATTCCCTGAGAAAAAAAAAACAAAAACCAAAAACCTTCCCGACTATTTTACACAATGCAATATTTGCTTTTGCACAGAATTAAGTGATTTTTTTTTTTTTTAATAAAAATTGGACTGGGAAAGTAATTTTTTATTATTATTTTGGCTTATCAAAGTGATTAGTAATAGAATGTAAGTTTTTAACACCGTGCTGTAATGTTGTACCAGGAAAAGGTAGCAGATGACCTTGAAGGGAGGTGAAAGGAAACTAGAAAATGTTAATTAAAATTATTAGTGCTGTTTGAGGTGCTTATCTTGTTTACTGCTAAGGTGTTGCTCCCTTCTGCATAATTAGGGGTAATTTTACTTACTTTCAAGTCTGTAATTTTAAATATCACAAAGTTTTATCTTCCAACAAGAAGTAATTCATTATTGGTTTGTATGTAACTGCTTGATGTTTTAATCAATATATGCAACTTCCACAAAGTCTGTTAGAATTTGTCAGGAGGTTTTATACATCTTTTATAGTGCAGGATTAGGCATGGTATATGAAGCTAAAATCCCATTTAGTAATGAAATTTAAACATAATTCTGTGTTTATGATGTGAAGATATATTTTTACTTGATCTGTCCTTTTACATTTCCCTTTATCCGTGATTATTGGAGGACAATGATATCTGGAAAACAAACCGCAGTGAAGTTAAATCCATTTGAGCACAAAGAGTTACTGTCAGTTAATCCTAATAGAGACAATACCGATTTTTTAACTAAACTGCTTAAGAAATGAATATGTCTTGCATGCTTTCAATTTGTTTTAAATCCTAATATGTGGAGCTCTTTGCTGTTGTCTAATATTTGCATAAAATATTTAATCTTGTACTTTAAATTAATGATATTAAAGGTCTAAATGTTTGAAAAATGTTGTTGTCGGAACAATGTAATCTTTTCTCTCCAGACTTCTTCATATAATTGTGGTGCCCTTATCCTAATATAATTGTAACCTTCCTCTGCATTGTCCTGAGCTGAATGTACTCTTCCAGTACTTTCTTAATTTAGAGACTTCTACACTTTTTTATTTTCTTTTTTTTTCTTTTTTTAATGTTAAGAAGCGGGGCGGGGAAGTTCCTCTCCTAGTTGGGACATGAGTCAGGATGAAATATTCCCCCAAACAGGCTGCATAATAGAAGGGCACGAGTTAAGGTCTGGATATCAGTGGGGCTGTGGGATGCAGGTGTGGGGCAGGGGGAAAGTGGGGGAGATGGGCACCATGACCCCACTCACGGCTTCCTCCACTCACGTGGGTAAGGGGCATTTTTAATTTTGCCTGCTGTAACGGTTGTGATAAAAATATCGCTGCTCTTTTATCTTCAGCAGAGCAATTAAAGACATGCAGGGTACTTGAAGCCCCGTAATTTTTAACCACTGGCGTAGTAGGTAGAAAGCAGCATACCATTGCCATGAGGCTTTAATTAAACCATAAAAAAATTGGAAAATGTCTTCAGGAGTACATATTAAAATAGGCAAGTATCTTCAATTCATTTTCTTAAATTTACTGAATATTGAGTAGATTGAAAGTTTGCTGGCTTAATATAATAACACCTTAATCCAGAATTTATACAAGTGAATAAACCCTTTTTTGTTGTGTTTGCCCCACACAAGGCAACTACGTCTACTACAGGGTTATGCTGAAGTGGTACAATTAGATTACTAATTAATTTTAAAAGTCAAAGCCGTTGGGTGCTCTGTGAAACACAGGGGGGTGTGGGACCCTGTCACTGCCATGGGGCACGGCCAGGCTGGTGCCTCCATCACCTGTCCGGAGCAAGGCAAGGAGCCAGTGAGATGAAGACATGATTAATCCCAGAGAAAGTGTGGCAAAAAGGAGTTTCAATCAGGAAGAAGCAGATGCCACTCTTGGTGCAAAGCTTACATGTCTGTGGATGGAAAGAGCCTTGTGATACTTGGTGTCCACTTGCAGTTACCTGTGTAAAATAAATACAGCCTACCGTAAGGTAACCTGTATGCTCGGGTTAAATTGTCACTGGAAAACCAGCAGTTTTTAGCAAGCCAAGGCAGAGCTGCACGCGTGGCTCTCCCAGCGGCAGCACGCACACCGTCTTCTGTAGTAAAGTAGAAAACCCGCTGTCATTTCTGGGGTGATGCTTTGGTCTGGGAGGATTAGGAGCCCCATGCTGACTCCTGTAATTCCTCAATTACAGCTTCCTCAGCTCCGTGAGGACGTCAGTCGTTGCTGGCATTGCCAGCCAGGAGCTGCTCCCCACCACCTTCGCAGGAGGGGATGGAGCGACTCGGAGCAGGCGCCTCCAGCAAGAGGAGAGCCACAGTGCTGGGAAGGGTGCTGTGCTGTGCACCGGGCTCCTCTCTGACTCTGGAAGGGCTGTTGTTTCACTGGTGTCTGCTCAGAAGCAGTAGGAAGAGCATAGCGGCGACACTGGGGGGGAAAAAAAAAAAAAAAGAGTGAATTAATTCAGCTTGGAGAAACAATAGAAGAGGAAGGCAGTAAGGCAAAGAGGCACATGAAGAATCTCAAGAGCAGAAGACAGCAATATTTTCAGGGATTTATGTGGCACTAAAAGGGATGTATTATGGCAAGTAGATGAAAGGACATATTATACTGCCATATTTGATGCATGGCCACATAATCACACTAAACTGAATTTTGAATAAGAATGGAAGAAGATTCCTGTAGTCAATTGGAACTACAGGGAGAATTTTAATAGTAGACCTAATAATCTGAGAAGGAGCCGCTTTCCTAGCGGCATGGAGTGAACACCAACACCACTGAGGAGGACAGCCATGGAAAATTTCACGACACAAGTTGTCAGAATTTTTTTTTTTTTTTTTTTTTTTTTAACGGTGAATTAGATGACCACCCAAACCTTAGCTGCACTTCATGGTGTGACCATCCCAGCACCGAGCCGCTGCAGACTCAGGAGAAGGTGTGACACATTTTTTGCAGGACCCTGCTCTTTTTTTTGAAGACCTCCCAGCCAAACGGTGACTGTGTCCAGGTGTTTTCTTTGACTCCATTTGGGTTTCTCAAAGAACAGAACCTCCAATCACAAGGCCAAACTTCATGAGTTTCACCTGCTTTTTCCCCAAATCCATACTGAACCATGAACTCCCCACGATTAACCATCTATTAGTCCGGATTCCCTTGCCAGGCTCATTGAGGCAGAGCAGAACCTGAAAGCAACTTGTTCCAAGTCTCACGTTTATAAGAAAGCTCAAAACCTGGGGAATTTGGGGTTGTTTGTTCTAAACATTTCAAACAGTTCCAGTGACATCTAGTGGGGAGGAAACCCCTGCGAACAGCTCCAGCCTCACGGAAAAATCCCATTACCCTTTATTTTCTTTTAACCCACTGGGCAATAGTTTCCTACTGAAAAAAACTCAGATGTGGTTTGTGTGCCATACACCATGATTGAAAAATAGTTTCATAGTCCACTGAGATTTTCTCCTTTCTGGAAACATTTCATATATTAAGGACCATTTGGAATTTTTCTCTGGGACATTCTGCTATATCTAAAATAAACTCGTGGAAGAAGGTCACAAAGTCTTAGAAGAAAACAAAAACAACAACCAGCAACTCTTGGAAATTTAAATTACTCAGAAAACAACAATAAAAATCTCAGTCCAACAGTTGCAACCCTATTAAATAGAAATGTAACTAAACATAGTTAAAGCGATGTAAAATTAGCTTGGAAGCAAAACCAGGTCATCTTTCTCTCCCTCCCCTCTCCCGCTTTCCTCTGCACTGTCTCCCTGTACTCCTTCTGCATGTTTTTCTTACCGAGCTTGCTTATTAAATGAAGGGGAGGTTGCAAATACCGATCACACTTGACTGACTCACATAGCAAAATTTTCCTTCTATTTTACTCAGGATGAGTAAAACCCACATCAGAGAACTCCTTGATTCCCTTATATCATTTTCCCCCCTTCTCTTTGAGGCACTGTTCAGTGCCAACCATGTTATTCTTATTTAAGAAGCAGCTCAAGCTTTAGGTTTATGAGATACTTCTCCATTCGGCGAATGTCACTTCTGAGCAGGTTTCCCGAATGAGGCAGGTTTATCCCCAAGGTGTAAGTTCATTTGAAGAAGTGTGACACTAGGCTAATGAGTAAATTATTAATATCAGAGAGGTGGCGCTTCAAAATTCGGCAAGTCAGATGTAAGGACTCAGTGTTTTGAAAGCAGGAATACTGTAGTAAAGCAAGGAATGTTTTTCCTAAAATGAAGAGATTGCACCACTAAAGTCTGGAGTAGATTTACACATGTACATAGTCCTTTTATTTCCTGATTTGGGATCATTGGACTCAGGGCTTATTGCACATTTTCAAAATCAATACCAGAGAAAAAATGCAATATTACCTTTGGGTGGTGGAGGTGTGGGTGCTGTCGTATTGCCCTGCCACTGAAGTAATCCCAGAAGGTCCAGAAGCATCGAAGCTTCAGTAAGCGCATACTGATTTTGAAGCTTGGCCAGCCAATGTAGTCTGTGTGGGTTTGCAAAATTTGTCTGAAAATTTCACAAGAACTTAGTTTCTCTCAAGTTGCCAAGTCCTACCCTTGATCCTGGCTGGAGCCTGCACCTACAACTCACAAATACATATTAAAAAAGAATTAGAAACATCGTTTAGCCTGGTTGTTTTTAAAAGTTTTAGTTTTATTTTGCAATAAATTCTGGATGCAGGCTCTGAGATTCATGTTCCTGTGACAAGGGCAGCTGTGTTTCAGCAAAGAAACTGCAATGAGTCACCAGCTTGCTTTCTCTCTCATTTATGTTTTCCTTAATCTGAAAAAGAAAATAATAATCTAGACTGAAAAATATAAGCTTTGGTCTTTGTGGATGGGAAAAGCAGAAATGTTCTGTTCCCAGGTCTTGCAACAGACTTGATGTGTGAGCAAGACACTTCAGCTCGCTGCATCTCAGCCTGTCCAGCTAAAAATGTGCCTGAGCTGGTCATGGCCAACTGGTGCCCTGCAAAGCACTGGGTGATGCACGAAAAGCTGACGGCTCAGATGATGTGGAGCGTACTCCTTGCGTTCAGATAACAAAGGCAGCTAGAATTCATTTGAACAGTTTTCCAAACTTTCTTTCTTCTGTATAGATTTAGTTACCACGGAGATTTTTGGCTCCCACCAGAAATGGAAACGGATGTGCTCTGGAGATGTTCTTCCAAGGAAATTGTTTACGGGCAACTTTGAAAAATTCTGGGCTAACTAATCCCTGCTTCATCGCAGTGCATTAATTAACAATTAATTCATGCTTGTAAATCACTTTCAGTTACGTAGAGAGAAGCAAAAATATTTATGATGTTCCATTTTTAGGTCCTTCAAAATTCTTGGAAAATGTATTTTGTCATTCATCGTTGTAAAATCACTGATTTGTTTTTATTTTATTTGTGTGGCTTTTATGAAACGGCAAAAAAAATTTCTCTTCATAGCACTAATTTCGTTTGGTCTAAAAATCAGTTTTTGCCAAGGAAAATGCATTCCTTTTAGCAAAGACATTTCTTGGTCTCTATTGTGCACACAAAGGCGTTAAGGTCAAAGGGTAAATTTCTTTTAGTTGCAGCCTATTTCCATGGGCTGAATCTTACATGATTAGCAGCGTTTGGCCACTACTGGGAGAAATTGGAGAGAAAGGAAGGTCAGGTGGGCGTCTTGGGAGAAAATCAGAGAGAATTACTATAAAATATGTGCAGTTAAGTGAGAAAATCAGCATCTGCTAGCTGTTTGTTTTCTTTCGTTTTTTTTTTTTTTTTTTGATTTGGAGGAAATGTTATGAACACGTTGGGTTTGGTTCCGTTATGATTCTGAAGGGAGAAAGCGATGAGGATGAAGGTGGAAGCTCGGGGAATGCAAATAGGAGGTGAGCATTGACAACAGAGGCCCTAACAGCAACACTGTTTTCCGTGATGACTTCAATCTCATGGAAGATAAATAAGGTAAAGAGAGAAACAAGCCACCTCTCCATGTTTTTCTCAGCCCCGGTTAGGAAGCTCTTCCATGAGAATCTCCTCCACTTTCCCGACACAAGACGTTGCTCCGGGAGCTGCTGCAGCCACCCACAAGGGTAGCAGAGGCTTCCCCCACCCGTGCTTCTCAGGGCTCCAGTCCCAGGGTTGGGGTCATTAGTTTTCTCTCATTTGGGAGACATAGAGGTGGGGGGAGACTGTGGGAGACGTTGGCATATCTGAAATGATCCAAACCAACCCAGCGTCAGCCCGGGAGGCGAAGTGAAGACCAGGAGCCTCTCTGGGCAGGTATAAGCCCCCACAAATGTATTGACTGAAGGGCTCAAAGGTCCGAACCGTCATGTCCTAAATACACACCTTGTGCAGATGGTGGGTGGTTTATATGACCAGATTTTGTTTTGCAGGAGGGCGTGGTGCTACCACCTTTTCCCCCAAAAAAATCCAATTCTTACCCTTGTTGTGACCTGAGGAGCCTGTGCGCTATGGACGAGATTTGAGACCCTGACGGGGAGCGACAGAAATCCCCCTTCTCTCCAAACCTGACAGTGCTCACAAACCATTATATAAAATGTTTTGGTTACCCTTGCAATTAGGGTTTTGCAAGGGCAGTATTCATCCCACCCCCCCCTCCTCCTGTGGGAGCACCCATCACTGATGAACAAATCTCCAAAATCTCCCTCCCCTGGAGGTTTCTGCTCTGTGTTTGTCTATCACAGCAGTGAATCCTGCCCGCCTGGGTTCTCCTGAGCCCTAGTTTACCAAACATATCTCACTTCTGGAAAAGTCTCTCCCACAGCCTGTTTCAGAGTGATTCATGATAACCAATATGGAATTGTGAATCTCTACCAAAAGAGCAGAAACTTTGCGAAAGTGGAGAGCAGACTCCGAAATAATAACACACGCAGCTGTCTCATACCAACTGCACAGGGAGCCTGAGGAGTTTACACCTGCTTTGGAGATACTCCGTTTCTGATCTGTTGATGTTTAATAGCTGTGAATATTAAGTTAATGTTAGGAAAGTTATGGGTTTTGACATTGCCTTTGGCATTTATCATATCTATTGTCCTTCTGGGGATGCTGTGAAGCTCCTGTGTGAGGCCGATGAGGCAGACCACCATCCAGCCCAGGATGCAATAATCAGGCTCCGGGATGCAATAAATAAAGCGTGGGTGAAGATGCCACAGTGCCGTGCAGTCCTTCCCTCCACTTTGCAGCTGCACCCAGCCCTGCTTTTGCTGTTCCTCAGGTGAGAAACTTCAGTTTTTCTTCTTGCAAGTAATTTCCACAACCTGTGCTGGGACTTGGCCCTGAGCGCCAACAGAGGGGGGGGAAAAATATCCAAATTTGTGGCTGCTGCTACTGTATCCAGCATTAAGGTGCCCTTCTACACCTCCTCACCAGTTGCATAGACAGGCACGTTTCCAGCGGTGGCAGAAGGGGGCTGCTCCTCTGCCCTGCTCCTGCCAGGGACTGAACAACTCCTCCGGTGGGCTCGGACCAACGCCAGCCCTCAGGCTGGGCTACCAGGGGAGGTTGTAGCTCAGCTCTGCACACTTAACCACCCCGAGTGCAGGCACGCTCCGTTCAGGCAAAAATGATGTCAAAGAGGTAAAACAAAGAGTATTGTGTTTGGTCTATCCTGGAAAAAATTACGCGCTGAGAAAGAATAGCACAGAAGTAGAGTAAGTACAAAATACACAGTGAAGTGTCTCGTTGCTTCTCTGAGACAAAGGCAGACAAAATTAATCAGCAATGATTTGTTGTGCCAGAAAATGCACGCTTCTGACTATCTGTGGCAGATTATTGCCAAGGAAATAGTTCCTCAATATCCCAGGCACATTCCTGACCTGTATATTATAAACTTATTTCTGCTTTGTGATTTGTAACCTGTAAAATGCCTGTGATCTTAATAAATGAGAGCTTGTTGCCTCCTGAAATCCACTGTATTTCATCTTTTGCTTTCCTCCTTTGGCAGTGTTGTTATTTAGACTGAGTTAACATTAGTATTCTCTCTGAGCATATACACTTCCATGAATTCGATATCATCGCTGTGAGCTAGCACCCTTAGGACGCTATGACACCATCCATATGACATATGATCATGGGTGGAAGAATAGCTGGAGGCTTTATGGAAAACACTGAGGATTTCCCAACCTGTCCATTTTTTTCCTTTCCCCACAAGGAAATAGCAGGGACTTTTTTAATTGCTTAATTGAGCCTATGACCCGTGGCTGGTTCTTGAAACTTAATAGTAAACCCATAGAAAGCAAACTATACAGGGGCTGTCTTATCAAAATTCTTCCTATAGTACAATTCAAATTGCCTCAGGAACAGCCTGACACAGCTTCTGAAAATAAAAGGCCTTATCCTCTGTCAATGTAGCAAAAGTTTTCTCACTGTTTACAGGAATTTCTGGTGGCAGGAGAATGGGGGTGCTGCTCTCACCATCCAACCCGGGTGCATCTCGGTGGAGCCCCTGGAGCCACTCCCAGTCAGACATATGGGAAAAAAATCAATATTCACGGAAAACCCGGAGTGTGAATCCTCTCTGTGCCTTCTAGCACCTTGGATGCAAACAGCAGAAAGTGTTGCAACTTGCCTTTACTCTCACAAATTAAATGATACCAGGAGTAATTTAGCAACCAAACCTCCCACCCCGTGCTCACAGGAGCGAGGCGTAAGCCTGTGCGAGCACTTTGACCCTTGGCGCCACCCAAATTATTGCATCCATTTTCAGCTCGCTACATTCCTAATAAAAATGAGGATGCAATGGCACGATTAGGAGTAACGTTCGGAGCTAATGCCTGAGCATGGGAGTTATTGTGTTAATGTGTGGCGGCGTGCGTGGGAGAGGTGTGCAGAGGGCAGCGTTTACCCCAAAATCCGTAAAACAACTCCAGCCCCTACAAGCCCTGAAAAAGCCAGACGTTTTCTGACAGCGTTTTATGAGTGCGCATGGAGAAACTGCAGAAAATATAACTGTTTGTGAGTAAAATGGAAATTAGTGCTGTTGTGTTCACCTGTAAGTTTTTCTTTAAAGCCAGTGATTGCATTTGAAACCTGCAATTCTCAACAAAAAGAGAAAAGTTCAGTGCTGATTGCTGGATATTTGGACCTCCCAGTGCAAACATTAACTGGCTGAGAGGCACTCTGGAATGTAATGAAGGAAACAATACTGGGAAAGGAGCCAAACGCAGAAACACTGGCGCCTGCAACCTAGGGATTTGCCTCCTAGTAATAGGAGCTGAACAAGGCCCAGCACTTCTGTTAGGCTGGAAATGACATACTGTGATCCTTGACTTAGCCAAAGGGATTTTAAATGGAGGAAAGAGCTGGCAAGACAAAATCTCCTGCACTTTTCACAGTGTTTTCTAAAACAAGCAAAGGAAATCAGGAGAAAAGACTGTAGTCTATTACATTTGATCCAGTTAAGTCAAGAGTGGAAGCTTTTTAACTGCTGTTATTATTTTTTATACTTTCTCATCATGTCACACCACCCAGAAAGCACAGACATAAAGCAGAAACTTGAAACTGCTTTCATTCAAGAAGAAGGGCACCCCAACATTGCGTTATTGACAGGAGGGCTGAAAAAACTGACAGCTGCAGAAATTGTACAGTTGAAGTTCAATTCCCAGGAGCAGGAACAATATACTGATGGTATTAATTCCGTTTGGAATTGTTAAAATAAGAAAAGGTTATGGGCTGAGGAAGGGACCTGGTGGGGTTTTTTTTCTTTGCTTGTAACAAAGGCGAACCTTCCTTCTTCCCTGGTGTCCTTGGACTGTCATCTCCAACCTTTTGAAACTGTATCTGATTATCCATGTGGCAATTAATCATAATTAAGCAGGCTTGAGATTTGGAAAGGTACAAAGAAGGTGGCTATAGATCTGGCTTTTGTCCTGAGTAACCTCTTTTTTTTTTCTTTTTTGGCTGCTGAGTCTTGTGTTTGGAGCCATGAGAGGGAGGACTGCAAAACTGAGAAGAAAAAAAAAAAAAAGAGAGAGACAGAAAAAACCAGTGTGTGTGTGTGTGTGTGTGTGTGTGTGTGTATTTTAACATCAGAGTCATAAGCAACCTGGTTGTTCTTTCTTTCTCTTTTTGGACATTGCAGTCCCTAGAAACTAAGTTCCAGCAAACTTGGAAGCAGTCCGTTTCCAAGAGGAAGCTAGGTAACAAATTACCTTTCTAATGCCAAGTGATTTGGATCCATTCTTACAAACCAGATTTTTTCAATTTATTACAGGAAAACATTCAATCATTATACGCTGGCACTCTGTCTGGGGCACATGGAATACCATTCTACCCACTCCGCCCACATCCAGTTTTTAAAGGCTTAGTAAGCCCAGAATGTCTTCTTATTAAATGTTTTATATATTTATAATTAAAATACTGGGCTGGCATTAGAATCATTTTAACAGATGTAACCTGACACAGGCTTTCTCTGCCCAGGGTCAGGCTGGGAAACAATGGCTTCTTTAACTTCTGCGTTCTGCTCAGGTTTCTGTTTGCACATGGGTCCAATTTGTCCCATTTATGATTAGGTTTAAGTAAGTTGATGTGCTATTTATTTAGGAGAATTGCCATTTCAGACTATTACCATATTCCCCTACAATATACTTTACAGTGTGGTCTATGCCTGCACTGTCCATTATTAGGTTATTATAGTCCCGAATATGGTCCCAATTCACCAAAACAACAACAACTAACTTGATTCAGGCATTAAGTGATTTACTGCAGCTCTTTACGTTGGAATTAATGTACATACTGCTCACAAGAGCCAACACCCCTCCCCTTGCCCCCAACCCTGAAGGCTTACAAGGGCCATGTGCTGGCATGTGAAAGAGACTTAAATGTCTGTGTAATTGATTTAAACATCAAGTATGAACACTGGACAGGGAAAACCAAAGGGGCAGGATCTGCCGTCTTGCGAAATATCAGATCAAGGTGCTGCTCGAATTGGGTGGCAGAACTGGGCTTCTCTGTGGGAGATGCTGGGAAGACCTCCCTAGCCAGCCACTCCTTTCCCATCCCACAGAGCCAAGAGTCCGGCTTTATCTCTGTTCCTAATAAAACACGCTCACTTCATCTTTGACAGAGCACCGAGGCAAGAGTGGGTGTAATTTATAATGACTGGCCTAAAACATATGGCTGTTTCTTTGCACTCCCCCTTTCCCGGCACAACCCCCTACCCCTGCCTTAGAGGAAGAGGTTTATTTAAACCAAAGCCCTTTTCAGCAGCTCTTCAGCTCCCCCCAGCTGTGGCAATCCAGGCCGGTCCCGTGCCAAACTGCAAGTCGCCTTTCCCCACACCGTCGGCATCGTCCCGCCGGCCACCGCCGGCTCGGGTGGATGCTCTTCCACCGGGAAGTCTGAAATTCATTGACTCTCAGCCTCAGCAAGTGGCTATTTTTCTGTTCGTGGGTAAAACACACAATCAACAGCTGGAATTCACATAATAATAAATTAATAACCGCAGCGCTGGTACGTTCCAAAAGCTACAATAAAACAGCGGCCGAGCAGCAAACAGCTCTATTGCGTTCGCCATCTCTCCCTGGCACACGTTCCTCTTCTTTCACTTGCTGTGAAGTCATTGGTCACTCTTTCTTCATCAGGGAAACAGCTAGGAGGTTCCCAGTCTCCTCTTTATTTCAGAGATCTGCTAGGCACTGACCCTGCACCAAGGACAGACGGACGGTGCTTTCACACCGATTCTGCCCTGAGTTTACTGTTCATTTCATGATGGGCAGCTATTGAAATGGTGTGCGTTGGGCTGATAAAGTGAAAACTTCTGGCTTTTGGAGCTAGCAGGGTGACCACAAGGTATTATGACTCTCAGGACCAGGTGAGCAAAGATGCCCAAGGACCCTGAGTCGGGCAGGGGAGCCAGTGTTGGCTCCACCTGCTCTATGTGCAGTGCCCCATCCCAGTACCAAGGTGTGTTGAGAGAGAAGAGGCTGACATGGGAAGCAATATTTAAAGAAGCATAAAAAGAGTGGGAAAATAAGGATGGCTTTCCAGCCCTGGTGCATACTCAGCTCAACAGGCATCGGTAAAGGCAGGCAACATGCTGAATTATTGCAACGGGAAGGGAAAAAGTGGAAATACAGCTTGTCGTGAACTTGGAGGAGCTAACGGTGTTTCTCACAGTAACTAGTGAACAAATTCTCTTCCAGGCCAAGGCTAAGGCCATGGAAAGAGGTGAAATTTGAGCTCACTGCTTGTACAGAAGAAAGGTAGTAAGAGATATGCTACCACTGCAGGCAAGGAAAGACTAAAAATTTCAGACTCGATCCCTGCGCTCTCCGCAGGCATCTGACACACGCTCATGACTTCTGCCCGGCTGCAGCATGTGTTAGAGGACCACTATTTTTGAGCCTGCAAGTCACCCAGTTAGTAAATCACAGATATACCTGGTTCAATTTACACTTACGTGTCGCATGATCTGTCCTGAGAATAACCTCTTAATAAATTAAACTAAGCCCCAAAAGAGGTTAGAAAATGAAGTTAAATGCTTCACCATCTGGGATTCAGCCATGGCTAGATTCAATATTTGGAGCGATGGGAAGGTAAAAAGCAATTGTTGTCATGTATTTATCACTTTTTTTCTTTCTTTTTTTTTTTTTTTCTTTTTCACAGAGATAGCAAGATGATAAAATAGCTTCACTTTGGTGAAGGTTTTTTTGAGTAGAGGCTTTAAGGTGCGTCTTACTTAGATATCTCCAGGAAAACAACGTCCCTAAATACCTTTAAAACTACAAGCCTGAAGTCTGTGAGTTTTTCTGCCTTTTGGAGGTGAAGTAGATTTCACATTTCGGGATTCCTGTCTGTCTCCTCCAGTGCTGCAGCTATCCACCGAGCTGAGCTCCCAGTTGCCTGCAGCCACATTGGTTTAGGACCCCTTCCAGGTCATTTGGAAGTCAGGCTTGGAGCCTGCTCCAGTTGCAGAGCACATAATGTAGAGCTATGAGAACTTGGGAAAACCTGCTTGGCAAAAACTCCCTTTTCTTCCCTTTGATTTAAAAAAAAAAAAAAAAAACAAACCACCACCAACACACTGTGGGTATTTTTTTCCCAAAAAATTTCCTAAATCGACCAAGCTCGTGAATCTCGCCTGCTTTTGATTAAAGCCAATAGGGAATTTTAAACTGAAGAGGGGAAAATCAGGGTAACAAGAAAAAAACCCATGTTGTTTCTGATTTTTTTTTTTTAATTATGCTATGGACTTTTTCCTCTAATGGACTCGGCGGTGCAGCCCACCCTGCGCACAGCCGCTGGCACGTGCCGCCTTCTGCAGATGGATCGCAAGCGGCACACGCAGCCCTGCAGAGCTGGCACACAGACGCTGGTACCACGCTTGCCAGCAAGGCTCTGTTTGGGGGAGATGGCACGCCGCTCCTGCATGGGAAAAAGAAGGGGGGGGAGCCCTCCACTGGCTCTAGCAACCCCCCCAGCATTCAACGGCAGAGCCTGTCCCCGTCCCCAAGCCCTTTCCAAGGTGGCAGCAGGCATGCTGCCTCGGGGGACGTTTCGGCTTTATCCTCCTTGTAAATCTGATCTCTTTAATTTTGTCGGGGTAGCAGTCCCCACCGCAGGGACAGGGCTAGGGGCTTGCCAGCACCGGAGGGGTTTGCTATGGGAAACGCTGACCCGCGGCTCCCTGATCACCAGCACACCAAGGTCTGATCCAGGCAGCGGGTGGAGGATCCTGAGTCCCCCCCCCCCCCCCCCCCCGCCCCCAGCAACGCAACGGGGCTCACTTGGCAGCTCAGCCACGCAGACTATTCCTGATCAACAGTTAAAAAAATATTTTTATAATGACTGTCACCTCGTTTGTGCGCACAAGGACCACACCTGAGTTTGAGTCTGGCTTTTCCTACAAAGAGTCCAGCCTGGACTTTGAGTAATCTGTGAAGGTGTTTCCCATCCTGACTTCTCCTACTTTTTTCCTTGCACGCACAGGAAAAGAAACTCTCAGGGGAGAGGACAACTGAGCTCTGCTTAGAACTGTCCTCAGAGCATATATCCGACAGCACGACTACGGCATCGCTCCTACCCTGCAGCCTTGGGGACCTCCAACGCAAAGCCGTGGAAGGCTGAGGGTAGACAGCAGGAAAAATGGTGAGCTGGGCTGACTTGTGGGCTTGGGAGAGAAATGGAGACCCACCTCCCGCTCAGAGCAGCTCTGACGAGATCAGAGTAGAGCTGTCTGTAAGTGAAAGAAGTAGAAAATGTATGTGCCATTAAATTTCCCCGAGGCTCCTTACATCAGAGTTCTGCCATTAGACCAAACGCAATATTGCTCTCATCCCTAACAATGGTCCTAAAAATGTTGAGAAGTCTTGAGAAGTCTGCCCCCAACTTTGGAGCCACTGAAGGACTTCGGAATCGTCCTAAGACTCCCTGGCAGCATGTGCAATGAGATGCATAGTGCCACACCAACACGTTAGCAGCTCCCCAGCTCTTTAGGACAATCTCTGTCTCTGTCACAGGACTGGGATTTCAGATTTTGTTCACCGAACTTGCAGCATCATGGTTTGAAGGCTGTAATAGAGAAGTAAGAAATATCGTTAATGCTGCCAGCAAAGGGTTTCCCTGAAAATTATGCTGGTGTCCAACTGCAGAGTATTTGGGTTGCACATTAGTTTTTCTACGCTGGAACTTCAGCAGCTGTTGCACTTTGACCAGTTCTTTAACCAGAGGGAGGGAGAAGTCACCTTTGCTTCCATCTCGCTTTTGTGGGGGAGCTGCTAGCAAGGAGGAAATGAGAAATAGGTCTATAATCCTGAAAATCCTTTTCACTTTGAATATCCAGACTGCCTCTCTTCTGGAGCTACCATCCTCTATGACTGTTGACTCTTTCTATTCTGGTTATGTTAGTTCAGAGGAAAGAAAATTATGTGGTTGTTTTTTTGTTTTTTTTTTTTTTTTTCCCCGAAGTGTTCTTAATAGCTTGGCTTGGTGGACTAAATATCTTGAATAAGCTTGCCTTTTGGGGACTTTATATTGCTGTGCATAATCTATAGCTCTGCACATACCTGCTTGTTTAAGGTATGACTGAAGTTCCTATCTCACAAGTCAGTTTTAAGACTGTCAATAATGGATTTTTAGGTTTTGCTAATTTTACTGTAAGGGACTTCTAGACATTGTTTAGCCCCTACTCCTACTCACATCAGATCCAACTAGATCAGATTGTCTTGTCCAGGTAAATTTTGAGTATCTCCAGCATAACTGATTCAGGTATGTCTGTACCAGACATATCTCCAAAATATGCAGAGATGAAGCAAGAACCAAACCTCAAATGTAGCCTCCCCCAAGCCATTTACATTCAATTCTCAACAGTTTGGCATTTGTTTTTTGTTTTGTTTGTTGTTTTTTTTTTTTCTTTTCTGAGCGCAGAACTCGGCTCAGGACTAGAAATGGTCTCAACAAAACAGTGTTTAAAAGTCTGTTGTAGTACACATCAAACCAAGGAAACCTCATCCTGCCATCTGGAGTCAGACCGAGAGGTGGAACAGCACCAGCTTTGTGGAGGTGATCAGAAACACCCAGCTACTACCAGCACGGTGCAGTGGGACGGAGCTGGAAACAACCTGTGATGGAGCATCCCTGGAATACATTAAAATTGGCTCGGGATACAGCTCTGCCTGGAGCCGGGAAGATGGGCAGCGCCAGCGGGTACAGCAGCCCAGGCATCCCCGGGGGGAGGCAACCGAGCCTCTGGCTCTTCCAAGCTCTGCTCATTGCTAAATCACAGCACCTCTCTTCTCTCACACTTTTTTTCATTTGCTTCATGTTTACTCTGGCCTTGAACTGCTTAGCTTTGCTCCAGGCACAAAATCAAGTGGCTTTCCTCTTGTTCTTTTCTTACCTGGCCTCAGATACAGCAAACTGAGTCCTCAAGGAAAATACAATGCACTTCGTATTGGCTCCCTCAGTACTAAGAAAAAAAAACCAAACAAAAAACCCACAAAAGATCCCCTTCCCAACCAGCCAAATTTTACAGTGTAGGAGCAAGCACACTCCTCCCCATCTCTAGGGTAGTGGAGGGATTTTATTTACGTTAGCAGAGCGTTCATTAACTATCAGAATAAAGAGGAATCTATGCATTGGTTTTGAGAAAGCTGGGGGTATAAAACTGCAGCTAACAGGTAAATCCTGTAGGTCCTTCTCAGGGTACCTGGACCTGCAGAGAACCACTGCACAACTGCAAGGAATCATTTTCCAAGGCAACCACTCTCGCTGATCTTTTGGACACATTCAGATAATAGCGCACTTAAAGGCACTGTTTCAGGGCCTTTCCTTTGATTTCAGTTTGTCCCAGATCAGGGCCTTAAACGCAGCTCTTGGACCTGTTTGACCCCAGATTTGCCTCGCACAACCCCGCCGCACCCACGCTGCAGCCCGAGCACGAGCTGGCGGCAGAGTGATCTCACTTGGCTCTTGCTTTTGGTAAAATGTGAATTTCCTCTTGGCTCTGCTCTGTGCATTCGGATTTTCTGCAGCTGAGCTCTTTGCTCCCAGATCTGGGAGGAATGTTCAAGAAGAAAGTGGATGTCAGGAAATGAAGTTCACAAGCGCTGAGGGTTTGCTTTCCTCCGCGGCGAGCGGGGAGGCTGCGGGCGTGGGGTTGGGAGCTGCCCGCTGCTCCTGCGAGCTTCCCCTAGCAAATGTCAGCTCCCTGCTCCATCATGCATTTACCTTTATAGCTTCAACAAAATGACAGCTACGAGATGTTGCTTTGCAGGAGGGAATAGTGCAGGTCATATCCTCAGCTAATGCAAAATGGCATAATGAAATGCTGATTGATACCCGCCAGTAGCCTGGCTCGCTAGTTAGTTACTCAAAAGCAGGTAAAATCCTTGTTAATCTAAAATTTCAAAGCCTTAGTAGCCCTTGATCCATGGAGGGAAGGTGCATCCATAGCGTGTTGTTCCAGGTGCCCTCTGTCCTTCAACACTGAGGCTTTGAAGAGATTTAGATACCGATGGCAAGTGCCAACACAATTATTACAAATTAAAATGAAATGGGGAGAGTTGTGCTCAGAAAACCAAAGGAAGGATATTCGAGCGAGGACTGATTGTGTGGCTAGGCAAACCTCAAGCTGGAACTTACATATTTTCAGACTCTCTAAAGTTGGCCGAGTTTCTTCAAAACTGAATATTTCCAGGCTTCCCATGAGACTCAGCCTCACCATCTCAAGCCAGGATGCGTGCACAGCTCCCCACTGCCAGGTAAAACGCTGCTACTAGAAAAGTGACCGTCTTTGAAGCCTATTCAAATGGCAGTTTAAACATGAATCTCTGCAGTTTCTTTTGAGAATAAACATAAGCTGAGAGAGGAGAACCAGCGTTGCTCCATAAGCAACCATTTTGCCTCAGCGTTCGCTTTTTTGCATGGGAAATATCAGCATTTTGTGGTCAAGCTCATTATTTGCTTTCTAAGAGACTGGGGTGTTTTAAGCCAGGGAATGAGCTCTGCTCCTCATTCATGTAATCAAAGGACCAAGTATTCCTACTGATATTTAATACATTTCATCTCCATCTTTTAAAGCATACATAGAAGTATACTGTGTCTTTAAAAAAAATCTCAGCTTTGACTGTTAATTTAGCTTCCTACATACAGTCTCATTTACTGTTATCTATTTTTATTCTCACTGGGGATTAGGTAAGCAACTAGCAGTATTTCCAGCTGTCCTTTTTGCATCACTCTTTGAAAACTGTGTAGACCACAAAGAACATAATTACAAAAACAAATTGCTAGTACAACTGCTCTGTTAATAAGCAGGGACCTGTTGTAAGTTCTGAAACTTAGAAAGACCATTTCAGTCTTCTGTTTTCATTAAACTGTGGTTGCAGAGAGCAGATATAATTGCATTTCTTTTCTTTTTAAAGGCTACGGGTTACCTGAAGTAATTTGTATATTACTTTTTTTTCTCTGCAAGTCCAAATCAGTTCTCTCAATGGAAAACATTACATCCAAGGGGTCATTCCACAAGTGTTTTGCATTAGTGCAAAAATTGCATTCATGTACTAAGATGTTTAAGCACCTACAAAGTTGTCGCCAACCATCTGCACTGCTGGTAGCACTAAATCAGCCGGGTACGTACGCAAAGCCAATGTAATTTATCTGTCAGGCAGTATTTCATTTAAAACATATTCCTGTAAAATATGAAATACTTAGAGGCACCCACTTTCTATTTGAGTTTGACGTTTTCCATTACTGCACGGGCAAAATTGTCTTTTTAATGGAGTAAGAAAGTCTTTGTGCACTAGGGCTCTAGCATTAGGAAAGGGGTTTCAATTTGCATTATGTTAATAGGCAATTATCAGTGTCGGAAAAATGAGGGATCTTGCACGTGTGTGTGTGTGTTGGGGGGCTGCTGCCTCTGCTCCGCGCTGAAGCACTGGGGCTAGGATGATGCTGGGCAGGGCGAGACTTTCTCCTGCAACCCCACCACAAAGCACACGCACGTGATCCAAAGCCAGATCTGTAGAAGGCAAGGTGCTGTTTCATAGCACTATGGAGAAAGCCAGGTGAGCTTTATGAAGCTTGAGTTTAATCTTTGACTCAGATTTATGCGAGGAACCCTTCTAAGTCTGGAAATACCCAGTACTGTGTTTTACCATTCCCCATGATCTGAGAGACTTAGGCTCCATGTAGGCTACAGCACCAACACATGTATTTTTTACAGTTCATGATCCAAATTGTTTATGCAGAAAATCTGAGCTGGAGGTGGATGGAGAAATAATCTCATTTTGTCCTATTCTTCACATTCTGCAAGGTACAGTGTTAATAAAACATTTTCAATAAACAAACTAACCAGCTGTAAGTTGCTGCTTTTAATATAAGACACAAAGTCTCTGTATGATTTTTCCAGATGCTGCACCTGATTAATGACATACCACTTTGGCTGAATTTATGTTCGGGGAAAGTGCAGGGTGTACTTCCTTCGCAAACAGAAACAATATGTGCAGCCTCCTTCTCTTACCTGCACCATATGCCCGAGCGAGGAGGAGGAGAAGCGTCAGGGAAACCTCCCAACTGCACCGGGTGCTCAGCTGAGGTGGAGGCAGGGTGGCCAAGATCTGGGGACAGAGGATTTATTTAGGTTTATTTATTTAGGTTTTTGCCCTCCCACATCCAAACCAAAAGTTGTGGTCTGCAAACTACTGGCTGCTGGGACCGAAGGTCTCAGATTGAAGCTATTCCACTAAGATAAGTTAATTCAATATGAGATGTACAAAAAACCCCACACAAATAACATAAGCATCTGGAAAAATGAGATATCTGTTCACGGCAAAGACAACTAAAGTCATCAAACCCGCTGTAGTTTTATACATCAGATAATTTCTGATCATGTCAGACGGCAGTGTAAGTTCAGGATCAGGTATTTAAAGCAATAAGTTGTTATGATCAGGACATTGATAATTTCACAGCAATATTCCTAGCGGTCATCGAACAACATTCACCTCTGCTCTGTGCCTGATAGTGTAATTGTACATAAATCAGTATATACAGTGACAGAAAACTCGCTGTGTAAGTATATGAAGCCAGGAAAAGACCCTAAATTTTAAAATCAGTCCGAACGTTTTTCAAACAAAACAACAGTCTCTGTGTTTAAGAGGCTTATACGTATCAACAGCAAAGGTAACTGGAATGAAGACTGTCCAACTTTAATATATGTGGTTTTCTCCCAGAAAACCCCAACACCCATCCCCACCTCTGAAGCTTATTTCCAGCTCTGACTAAAAATTATGAACTTGTTACTTCATGTCCAGCCAGAATATGTGGAGAAAAACTGCACCAGATGATGCCACAGAGCATCTTGCAAAGCCAGCTATGGTGGAGATGCAGGAACACGGCTGGATCTGCTGTTGAGAACGGATGGCCACAGAATTTGGTCGTTGTATTTGGCCGTGACCCAGGGACACGAGTATCAGAGCATCCAGGGCCAGACCCACCGTGTTGCAGAGGAGATCTCAAAGCAAAGCGGCCGGAGGACAACGTTGGATATGAGCATCTCACACCTGACCCTGCCTCTGCCCAAGGACACGCCCAGTCTTTCTCTCGAGGATAACATGGTGATGCCAACAAGACTTTGACCAAAGCAGAACCTGGTGTAAAAGTGTTTGGGTCCCTAAACATCTTGCTTTGATCCATCTTTTCGATCCCTCACTCAAAGCCTCTCTCTGCCCCATTCCTCCCCGACAGAGCACAGCAGAATGATTTTTCATGGCCCAGATTGCAGCTGCCTACCAGAGAGAATTACTCAGGAGGATATGGTCTGCCTGCAAGGGGGCAGAAGGGAGAAGATCATCTGCAAAGAGGGAGGTTTCTGGGAAAACTCCACGAGCTAAAAGAGAGGGTAAAACCAAGTGCTTGCTTACACTGTTGGCCTAACTTTTAAATCAGTTTTTAATTGCATGAAAAGCCGTCCTCATCCCTTTTGATTACATCCTTCTATCACCCTCAGAACCGCAGCATCTGAACATCTTATTAATAAAAGCTATTTTGGAAATAAAACTCCTTTGGAATATATGAGGATTAACACTATATATAGACCACGATGGCTTAAAAGAGATTGTTATGGTCTATTGTGCAAATACATATTTACTAGAGCTTTTGAAATACAGATCATGCAAATATGTATTCAGGGACTTTTAAAAATGCAGATTATTGACCTGACAGATCATAAAGGCTCCTTTGAAACCATTCTGGGTTACACTATCATGTAAATACTTATTTAGGCAATTTTTTAAAATCTTCGCTAGTACAGTCAGTGAAAATCCTCACGAAAATAAATGTTTTTCTCACCTGACAGCCACAGCGATTTTGAAAGCTAAATACCTCCCTCTCTCCTGTTTATAAAATCCAGCCCATCCTACCTGGGGGTGACAAAGCTTTATTCTGCGGGGTATAACATCACCTGTCAGTGTGGTGGTGACCACCCCAAGCCTGCAGAATAAATCCTGCATGTTTTACAGTTGCCCGGCGAGCCTGTGGCTGCACGTGCAGCTCTGTACTCCCAGGTGCTGGGGAGAATGATGGCAACATCTCAGGACAGACCTGGGCAAGTTCAGAGAGCGCCCACACGATCCTTGGCCGCATCCTGGGTGCCCCAGGCCAGCCACCCACATCCCAGTGATGGGACAGGGTGGTCCCAGCTCCCAGAGCAGAGGGAGAGCTGGTTTGGGTGAGAGCTGGTGTCTGAGGTACCTGGGTCTGAAACAGAGCTGGGGCTGGGCCAGTGGGAGCTGCATCAAGGCTCTGGTCCTCTAAAAAAGCTCTGGTGTGTGCTACAGCTCATGTCTTCGGTGTTGCCTCTGAGTTAGGAAGATGGCCAGCAGCACCACGGCAAGCTCTTTCAGCTCCTCATGAGTAAGAAATAACCTTTGTCCTCAGCAGAAGACGTTTGCCATTTCCAGAGGCCACGCCAAGGTGTGACAGCAGCAAAGGGCGGGAGGCTCTGCTCTCCAACACCTTCCCACGGGTAGGGCAGCACCTTGAACCTGCCTGTGGAGCGCAGGATCCGGTGGGAACCCACGCTGCACCCATAAAGCTGGGCACAGAATTGTGGCCCGACTGGAAAACTGATCCAGAAAACATCCCCCATAGACAAAGGAGGGTAGTAGTAGGGGATGGTGATTAAATATTTTATAATTAAAAGATAAAACTAAGTATTCATCTTGTACAAGCCACATACAACCAGTCAGGTAACTTCCACCTACCGCAGCACAGGCTGGATTTCAGCTGGTCACTTTGGGGATGCAAAGAGCATTTCTCATTAGCAATTTCCCGAACCACTTGATATTCTGTTTTACACAGATCTGTTATGATTCGATATGACATCAATAACATCATGACATTTGTTAATTCATATTCATGTCTACGATTATGAAAGCGAAAGCAACTTTTTCTATACGTGGCCCAGTAGTGCAGTGGTTGTTATGTTTTGTTATGTGTTATAATAACACGGTCTTCCAAGAATTTGTGCATGTGTGTTAAACTGATTGTGCCAGGTGATTGTAATATTCCTGGAGCACAGACACAGCCTTGATGAATAATGGTGTAAATGCTCCAGCAATTTTGCACATAAATGTGTCAGCTCTGGTCTACATAATGGAGAGAGGTCCTTTCATGGACTGGATAAAAGCGGGTTTATGAATCATGGAAAAACATGCTTCCCATAGAAAAAAGCATGTTATGTGAATTTTCTTCGGAAAGTCTTAAAAAAAAAAAAAAAAAAAAAAACAAAAAAACCCCACCTGGAATCTGGCCAGAGCATTTTAGTGCTCTTTTGTCATTCTGATGGTTGAAGAGAGCCGTTCATGGTGATTAACAAGAGTGTGCAGGGTTTCTTTTGTTGGGTTTTGTTTTTTTTTTTAAGATACAACTACAAACAAAAGGTAGTAAATTTAATTTTCATTAGGGTAGAATTACTGTTCTCTTACTACGAGCAGGAATAGACATTAACAAAAACTCCTTGTTACTTTCTCTCTGCAGATCTGGCTTCTATTTTCCTCGGCTATAGGAAGGTTTGACTTAACATTCACTATTCAACAAGGCACCATAAAATCTCCCGCAAGAAAATTTACTGTAGGTATATAGTAAATCACGTAAGGGGTATGCACGCTCATTTACAAAACACAGACTCATTCCATTGCACGAGCAACAATTAAGGGGTACACCTCGCGCACGGCACGCCCCGTTTTTAATGCTATTTGCTGGCAGTTGGACAATTTAAGACAATAAAAGTATCTCAGAGTGTTATAAACAAGGGCCGCGTAAGAAAAACAAACTTCGGGCAGAATTTGCACAACTGGTTCTCAATGCTAAAATATTTTCAGGAGTTCTGAAATCAATTTCTGCCAATTTTCTGCTCAGGTGATTCACACCTCTGGGAGAGATACGTTATTCCTGATGGCAGAGTTACATCAGGCTGCGGCCACAGATTCAGTGCTAGCAAGAAACCTGCACAAAGCGCTGCTTCAGAAGGCAGAAGTCAGGCTTTGTTTCGCAGCTAGATCCATGCTTGTCAGCTCTTCCCACCTGAAAAATAGTCCTACGTCCGCTGGGAACTTTAAAGCTGTTATAAATGGTTACTTCTCTGAACACTGCAAACTCTGCAGTGCAAACGGCCGTCTCTGCGCTGCATTTGGGCTGAATAAAACAACAAACTCTCTTTTCCATTTGTGCAGGGATGCTGGAGACCTGAGCTGGGGCATCCAGGTTAAATTAGTTTCTAATTCATTCTACACGCTATTCGAGGGGCAAGCATTGCGCTTGCCGGTTTTGATGACAAACTCCTGTCCCAGCGGGATCTTTCCTGAAGGGTGCATAAGAGTCAAGCACCACCCTGCCCTTTGGGTTTTGATGGACTTGCTGTGTTGCACCTTCTGTCCTTCTCCTGCTGCCTTATGGAGAGGGAAAGGATTTTGCGTAGTGATGCCCTCACCGTGTACACTCATAGAGAAGAGAATTTAAGAACCAAAACACAAAAAGGCTGCAAACCTCACCTGATTTGTCACTTGTTTGGGTGGCGATGGGAAGCAGAGTGAGGAAGAAGCCCCTTCCAGCAGGGAAGGAAGGTCATGTCCCCGTGTGCCAGCGCAGGGCTGGTGCCGTGAGTACCCTCTGCCCAGTCCCGCACACCCAACCTGCTCCTGGGGCTCCAACGTGTGGCACGGGGAGGGGGCAAAACACAAATGAGCTAACTACCTTAATCACAAGGCCGTCCTCGACCACCGTTTGCTCCGTAAACCCACCCCAGCAGCAAGAATTAGGGGATCTGGGGAAAACTGATACTGCTGCAGGGTCATAAACAGAGGAGCGCACCTGAAGTAGCCATGAACCCCCGGGGAGTGCTGAGGGAAGTGAGAAGCTGGTTACTGCAAAGACAAGTGACTGTGAAATCCTGTTTTATTCTTCCTGCAATAAAAGCGTGTTAGTTCTTCGAGGAAGTGTTTGGGGGGCTGTGTCACGCCCCGTGCGCGGGGGGCAGGACAGCACAGGAGCGTGTGGCCCCCGCCGTCCCTCCCAGGGATGAGCACAGCCCCACGGCCACGGGTAATTTTGCAAAACTCCAGGAGTGGTTTCATCAGCCGGGAAGGTTCCTGATTTGTGCCTCTGCGAGCCAATGCTGGTTACCACGAGGCTGTGTCTTACATCGATACCCTCAGCCGTGCGACATTTTACACTTGGATATTTGGTCCTGACATAGATAGATGCACAGGAAATACATACTGCTCATGTTTGCAAGCAATAAAGATAACTCAGTTAGGTTCTAACTTGCGTGGCCGGGTTATCTTTGTTTTTTTTAATAGACTGGCAGCCAACCTCCATAGGAAGCTGCATTTGGACAGAGGTGAAATATCGTTTTAAGGATACAGGGGACGTTTGGGCATCCGTCAGCCTTTCCTGCCTGCCTTTTGATCTTCCTTTCTTTACCTCATCACTACCAACCTTTTGCATTGTGTTACATAAATGCTTACCCAAGGAGTGTATAAAATTTCAGCAGGGAAAAAAAATTAAATAATCTAACAATGTTGTTATGTTATCTCCAAAACCCTGGTTAAATCAACACTCTTCTTAACGGTCTTATTCTCCTCCAGCTGAACTCAGTGATTTCCCTTTCATTAAGGTCAGTGGTATAGAATCAAGCCCTTACATATGAAATACAAAAACTTCATGTTTTTGAGGCTGAAGCTGTTTATTACGAGACAAGACACAGAATTTTTTACAACTCTGGCTACCATCACATTCATCAGTGACACCTTTTAGATTACTGAGAAGCAAACAAAAGTCACTCAAACTATAACCCAAGCACCAGAAAAATATAAATTCATGTTTTTAATTTATACAGCACAGCTTCTGAAAAATCCCTCCATCCAACTCTTGCCTCAAATGTGTCCATTTTCCTTATACATCTGATCTCAAATAACCTTGGAGGTTTCACACAATGCAGAGGAACCCCAGAAAATAATAAAGGTATTTTGTGAAATACTGCTTAGTCTCTGGGATAAACCTGGAGCACTGACTTGTATAGCTAGAGGCTTATTTTTAGATCCTCCGGAGAATATGTGTGAAAAAGGAGAGAGAGAGAAAGAACAATTTAAATCATCATAACTTCATAAACCAGATTTTTTTGGTAAGATTATTTGATAAAACATAGCTGAAAATATATTTACAATCAAAATGGGTTTATTGTGATTTTAAAGCCTTTGCCTAAAAAAAAAAAAAAAAAAAAAAAAGTGTTTGCTTTGCATTAGCTCCTCCAAGAGGCCAAAACTGCTAAAAAAAAAATTAAAATTAGTTAATGAATGTGCCCATTTTTACTAAATTATTGGACTGGCCAGTCTAAAACCAGACCCCCCTTTTCTTCTCGGGGAGTGGGGCGGCTGCCTCTGGAGGGAGTCTGAAAGGGACCCCCAGCCTCAACGCACTGCCCATGGTGGTCCACAGCCTGGACATGGCGACCTCAGCAAAAGGCAAGGGTGGGGCAGCCCTCCCCTAGGGAAAGGAAAGGAGAAGCAACAAAGTGCCATCAGGGGCTCACCCAGGACATGGCCCCCCAGATACAGCAGCTGCACCTCTATGGCTGAACCTGGCCAACGGTCAGGGCAGAAGGAAAACAAGCTCAGGACACTGGTAAATTGGTTTGGTTTTTTTTTTTTTTTTCCTCCCTCCCTCTCTTCCCCTACCATTCTTTTATTTTTCTTTTCCTTTTTTTTTCCTCTCCTTTTTTCTCTCCTTTTTTTCCTTTCCTTTCCTTTCCTTTCCTTTCCTTTCCTTTCCTTTCCTTTCCTTTCCTTTCCTTTCCTTTCCTTTCCTTTCCTTTCCTTTCCTTTCCTTTCCTTTCCTTTCCTTTCCTTTCCTTTCCTTTCCTTTCCTTTCCTTTCCTTTCCTTTCCTTTCCTTTCCTTTCCTTTCCTTTCCTTTCCTTTCCTTTCCTTTCCTTTCCTTTCCTTTCCTTTCCTCTCCTTTCCTCTCCTTTCTCCTTTCTTCTGTTGCCTTTTCAGAAAGGTGAGGCCTTAGCAGAAGGGCCAGGAGGGAGCGGGCTGGGTGGGAAAGGAAGTATATTTTATGGCACTTTCATTACTCAACTTGATGAGAGCTAATAAAAATTCTTAATTGAAAATAAGTACCTTAATGACAATATCATAATCAGGAGTTATATTTCCTATTTATTTCAATATAAAATACCTTGTTTTCTGAACGAATCATAGCAAATTATTCAGAGCAGTTTTACTCATTGGCTGACACATTAGAAAGATAGTAAATACAGTTTTAAGTAGAATCACCTGCGGTAGGTTTTTCACTGCAACTTTCCTTTCTGTTGCTAAAAACAATATTAGATAGCGTCCTAATTGTTATTGAAACATATACGGTCGCTTTCCCATATCTTTATTTGGCTTTTCAGCAGTGGAGTCAGCATTTAATCCAACCATTTGTGACATGGTTAACACCCACAATCATTTCCTGTTATGCCTCACACTGACTATAGTGGGCTGCTGTATATTTTCCAACGCCCACTCTGCTGTCTTTACAATCAGATTATGCCATTAGACATAGACAATGAATCACTGTAATTGTTCTAATATGGCCAAACTGCCGGCAAACATTAACCCTTTCTCAGGACTTTGTAGTTAATTCTGTATGGACCTGTGGTTACAAGGTGCTAAGAGACTTTGGGGGTTTTATGCTATGGAAAGGTTCATTTTAGTTAATAAAATAACATTTAAAGGGCTTGATTTGGTTTCTGTAGCATGACTGAGGAGTCTAACCAAAGACAAAGAAGAAACTATTAATAAAGATAAAAAAACGCGAATTGATGGTTTTCATCATAAGAATTCCTAGAATGGATTTTTGGAGAAAACAGCTTCAAGAAGAGAGAAGAGCATTTGCATAT
The DNA here is from genome assembly GCF_965140245.1 of Athene noctua. Taxonomy (NCBI): domain Eukaryota; kingdom Metazoa; phylum Chordata; class Aves; order Strigiformes; family Strigidae; genus Athene; species Athene noctua. The sequence goes on along the minus strand of NC_134041.1, from coordinate 65,525,149 downwards.
TCTGTGTCAGACAATAAGATCTTTTTGTGCTTCTTCAAGAGTTTTCTTTAAGACACAACAAAGGCATAAAGCCAAGAGTACGGCCTCCACATCCCACCCTGGCTACAGTGCTACTGACTCCTTACACATACACTTATGTTGACATACTAAAAAAATACTCCTAGGATACATCTTCCCTTTTGTTCAAATGCTTGCAGCAAATCAGCTACTGATCAAGGCAACGCTACCATTTGCAGTGAGTAGAGGACTAACAGGGAATCAAAAGTCTATTAACGTTGGAAATGCCATTTCTACAGCGGGCTGGAGATTTTTGCAAATAATTTGTTTAGGCCCCAAACTAACCATCATTAAATGAATGAAAGTCTCTATACAGACACCTTTTGACATTAATTTAGGCTGGTAATGTATCAGATTAGAGTTTAATATGAAATTCTGACTTGGGTAATTAAAATCTTATTACTTAAGTGGATATTCTCAATTTAATGTGGATACAGGGAATCCACTTGCCCTGCTCTACCCTTAGTCAATAGTAAGGAGTGAACCTAAAGCAGGAGGAGAGGGAGATCAGGCACCGTGGATGCTGTGCCCACCTCCCCTCCAGATTTCACAACGGTCAGGGTTACACAGTCACCTTTAAAATGTTCTTTTCGTTGACTCAATTCTTCATATACTATGGCAAAAGCAATTTCTTGAACAACGTATTCTAAGTAGAAGAAAATCTGGGAGAGAATAGAAGGAAAAACTTTTTTTTTTTTTTTAATTTTTGCATTGAGAACTCTTCAAGATTCCTGGGTGGAGAGGTGGAAAACAAAACAACTAAGAGTCAAAACCTCTTCAATTAAATATAGGGGAAACAATCCTTGTCCCCAAAATAGGGAATATTCAGATAAAAACATAAAAAAGGAAACATGAAATTCCAGTGCCATCTATGGGAAATATATATATAATATGGGGAGGCACTCATGTAGAAAACTGAGTCACTTTAAAGCCAAAAGAAGCATTGGGAAAATGTAGTAGTGAAAGCTTTAAGCATTGAGTTCAGGTAAAAATGCAGAAGATGCAACACTAATATCTCGATAGCTCAGGACTAAGCAAAAACTCTGTGTCAGAAGAGCTCATTTGTGTTAGCAGAGCATCAGCTGGCACCCAGAGCCAATGGAGCTGGTGGCAACCCCTGGTTTTGGTACCCGCAACCCTGTGGCAGAGCATATGCTATGGAACCACAGAGTCCCGTTTTGGAGCAAAGGCCCTCCAGCTGGGTTTTGATGCTTGGCACTTGCACTCATTATAGACTGAACTGCCAGAAAGCCGAGGTTCTAGTCTGCTGCCATCGAGTTCCCACCACAAGAGACACGAGAAGGGCTCAAATCTCTGTGCTCCTGCGTGGGATCTTCAGGCCTGAGCTCTCAAATTCTGTATATTTTAATGAGAATGTATATGAGCAAGATATAACTAAGGACTGGGGAACCCAGCCTGCTACATGTAATGTGCTTTAGGACCTTTTTTGGGATGAAGCTGTTTTATAAAGGCCAGATACAGCACCATTACTTTCACTTCAGTTTTTATAACTTTGGCAAAAACATTCCTGTCAGGATGAAACTTGGCCTGCTCCTCCGGGGCTTGGGAGGGAACCTTCTTTTTTTTTTTTTTTTTTTTTTCCCAAATCTGAGGAATCTGGTTTGGCTGAATTTCAGTTCATTTAATGCAAAAAAATTGAAAACATTTGACACTAAGACCTTTTTCTGAACTCAGCTCAAGACAGCTTTGTCTTTAAAAACCAAATCTGGCAAGCTCTTGCTAAGCTCTTTTTTGGAAGATTTTCCAGAAAAAAAAAAAAAAAAAAATCCATTCTCCTTCATTTCTTGGTAACATACGTCCCACTTGCCATTCTTAACCTCGTTTCTTAAATAATTCACTACTGTTGGTACATAAGGTATTTTTATACTTCATGCTGAACAACATATAATTCAATATGTTTAAAACATATCTGAAAATCAGTTTGCAAACAGAACACCACATCATTCAGGGTTATATCTAATCACAGAGTGTGCTGCCGTTTCACTTGATCCAGAGTGTTGAAGTTAATGTCAGGACTCTTTTCAACTGCGTTCAGCCGAAAGCCCACATTAAATGGAACAAAGTTTTTTGAAAAACAGAAAAGGTCCGAAATTTACTGGATTATTGATCTCATTGTGGCAGGAAAATCCTGTTGGGAAAGAATTTTAAACAACACTATACACACACAGAGGCATAAATGGAAAAGTGTGTGTGTATATATACACATATATGAAAAAAATAACTGGAAGCATCTTTGGAAGGCAATTATCTACTGATGGATAGATAAATAGATATATAGACAGACACACAGACACTGAACGTGTGAGGAGAGAACCGCTTTTCACAGCACACTCAGCACAGCTCACCAGATCATTTTGAGAGGGACTCACAGCAAACCTGCCATTGGGCACATTTTGGCCACGCTGCGGTGGAATATGAACAGTAAAAATGACTGACATGATAATTGTTGTTCCAAAGACCAGTCTACCCATTGCGAGGCTTTGGCAGTGCCCATGGGAGGATGCTGGGAGGGCAGCCCAGAGCCACCAGTCAGGAGCAGGGCAGGAGAACATGCACGGGGATGAAGCAAAACAACGACCAGAAGGGAGGAGGAAGGAAGGTGGTGGACAAAACCCCAAAGTGGTATGTTGGAGAGAGGACAAGAAGCCTTGGACTTTCTGGCATGTGCACTGAAACTAAATATACTTCTGGCATTTCTAACTGGCTCTCACATGGACTTGGATATCACAATTTGCTTACTGAGATAGAAAATCTGGTTCAGGAAAATGGGATATATGCTTTTTTTTTTTTTTTCCCTCCTTGATTTTGTGTTAATAATCTAGACTGACTGTGTAAGAATCACCTTAGTAGAGTTGTGAATGATTTATGACATGAACAGTCCCAGACAAGCGCGGGGAGCGAAGGCAGGCAGTGCTGTGCTTGTTTCTGTACTGCACAGCTCAGCCAGAAAAGTCCATTAAGTTCAGACACTCAAAAAGAACAAAATCTCCTTGATACTCTGACCTTTTAGCTCCTTTTACTAGAGCGCTCAGCAACGGGACCCTTTTCTTAATGTGTTAGACAATGTCTGAACCTTTCCTTCTCTTGGCTCAGCCACTGATGAGCCACATCCTCAGGTAATGCAACCTGATGTTTTTCAGAGTCTCCAGTGCTTTTAAACACAGAAAACAGTAAGTTCCTTCCATCCTGTCTTTAGTCAATTCTCAGTCCTTCTGAACAGGCTGCTAAACATTGTGTCTTTGCTGCTATTACTAATGCAGGACATGAGCATGCAAGCACAGAAAGAGGTCCAACTGCCGGAAAAGATCATTTGGGAGACCTGATCATTCTGGAGGGCTTCCACATCTCACCGGCATTTTAAACACACAGAGTAACGGTCAAACATTTCACTGTGATACAAACATGTGCATGTGGGTACACATTGTACAGCTTCAGAAATAGTCCCAAATTCAGTATAATGGTTCAGAGCTGGCACAGAGAGTGGGGGTGTCTCCATTTCTCCATGGTGCAGTTAGCCTCGGCTGCTCCTTTTCCAACAACTGTGGTCAGCCACAACCACAGCATGGACCCTTCTGCCAAGGGTGAGCTTCTGCCCACTCCTTTCAAGGGGACTTGGAGGACCACGCTTTGTAGATTCACTAAAATCCCACAAAGACTCAAAGGAGAGATTGGGCACTTAGTACCCAGATGCACAGACCTCCCACCAAATCCTTTCCTCGTGGGGACTTTCCTGACCTTGATGATGCATCACGGTAGTACCAGCTTTCACTTTTATAACATGTGTCTTGTGCAAATGCACATGGTTGAGAAGCTTTGGATTGATCCTGCTTTGGGTCACAGCAATGTCCCTGCAGTAGGTCAGCCTTTGGAGTGACTTTAGTGGCATGGGGACTCATGGCACCCCATTCAGGAGTCAACGGACCACGGGGAGCTCTGGCCCATGGCGAGTGTTTGTTGACAGGCCCCTGGCAGGTCATCCCACATGTTTTGGAGGTGGACCTGAGGATTTAAGGTCAGTATTTAGAGAGAAGAGTAGATTAAGACCCTAAAATGCTCAACTTCAATAAATCTTCAGATTTTGAACTTTTGAAATCTACTGCACTGCAAATAAAGCAAAATAACAATCAAAATGGCTCAGCACAGGCAGAAAATGTGTCTGCTGGGCTGTTTAGAGTACACAGCCCACTCAACAGGATGAGTGCGGGGGAAAGAAAACATATGGCTGAGGTATGATGACAGCAGCGGTGGAACAGGACAAGGCAAGCAGCCAGGGCATGACCAGTGGCACACATTCCGTCCATCTATCCATCCATCCATCCATCCATCCATCCATCCATCCTCCAAAATGATCATTCCCTTCCGCTGGTACCAACTCCTAACACTGCTGACCGTACCTGATAGTGTGGGCAGGACAAGGGAAGCTTATGCTGGCAGATTAGTTAAGTTTTCAGATGGTGAGAAGAGCTACGTGAAAGAGCTAGTGTGTAGGGAAAGAGCAGCCCCATTTTGCCTTTGTGAAAATAAAAAAAAATTTTTTTAAAAAAATCAGATTGTGCGTTAACCACTTCACAGCAAGGGAAGAAATGTGCAAGAGTTAAAACTTGAAGAGAAAGGAAACAAAGAAAAGCTTTCAAACACTGAATAAAAGGCTCCTTATAGTCTATCTGCATGTGTTTCCTGATGTGTGCATGCATTGCATCTTTAGGGAAAGGAGAGTTATTTTCTTAGATTCCTGTAAAAACCTCTATTTTATAATGAATAAAATAAAATGAAAAGGTCAATCAGCATCATCAAGAGAAACAAGACATGCCTGTGATTGTCAAATCTGCTGAGTTTTAGTATCTTTTCTAGTGTATAGTTAGTATTAAGGGAATATTTTTTTACCTTTTATTCAGAGTTGAGTTACAGAGGTCACGGTAAATCGGAGCTAGGGCTATTCAAAGTTATGTTCATGCTTATAAACTATCTTGACTGCTCTAGGCTCTGATATTTTCTTTAGAGACAAAACATACCCTCACACTCACTCTTCAGTATGTAGTTGAGTGATCTCAGGAGCCTGAGCATTGTTTTTCTTTTAATTTTATTTGAAACTCTTCCAAATCCTGGAAGGGTTTCCAATCAGAGAGGGATCTTACCCAAGGACTCATTTTTAAAGCAAAGTTGTATAACGCAACATTCTCTTTTCTGGACTTTACTCAAACGTTCAGCTCACCAGCTGTCAATTCCAGCTTGTGTGTTTTCGCCACTGTCTCTGCAGTGGGTTTCCAGTAGAGACCTTCACTGTCAGCCAAACATCCCACAGCCCCCAGACCAGGTCTGTCGTTCTGCGTCACAACCACACAGTTCTCACCGGGAACGCACGGTTAGTCCAGAGGTAACACCACTTTGACACCCTCCTCTAGCACCTCACAGAAACCACTTTTTGAAGGCAAAATAATGGGGAAAGAAGAAGTGAGGAGCACAGCTCATGCACGACCACAGCAATGACAATACTCCCCAGATATTTTGACAATCCAGTTGAGTACGATTTTTGCCCCATCTAATAATGTTGATGACGCTATTGGATTCTATGTTAAATGTTATAGATTGATGAGTAAAATCAAAATGAATGTTTTTTAAGTTGGGTAGATATTATATTCTACTGAACAGCGTGTTATATATTGCAATATCCTACTAGATATAATATCATATTTTAAAGGAGAAAAACTATTCTTTTTAGACAGGGCCAGTTACGAGACTTTTCCATGCTCATGTCTCGTTCTCTGATCATCCACAGGGCTCGCATCCCGAGGCTGTTCCCTCGTCCCGTTTTCTGTCCCCAGGAGCTGACACACAATGCACTGACAGCCCCCCATCTCCAGCAGGACACCTCAACGTCATGCCCGAGTAACACCCACTGAATTTTCTGGTGAGGCCTGTGCTGGGCTTGGCTTGCCACCGCAGTGACAGGGGTGGACAAATGGAGCTGTAGAACAGATCCTCTATCAGGATCTCCAGGCTCTGCTTACAAATGCTCTGGACCACAATGCAACACCGCACTGTTTTTCCTGCAGCGCTGTCATCCCATTTTACAATACTCTACACACTTTTTGTAACAAATATAACAGGAGAGCAGCATATTGGAAGAGAGGGAGAGAAACAAAATGATTTAATACTGTCGAACTAGAACACTGTCATCAGATGAGAGATTGGAAAGGAGAAGGTCAATAGCAAAGGTACAACAGCTGCAGTACTGAAATATTTTGGATTACTTCTGTATGATACAGTGTTGTTTTGCAAGGGGGAAGTGGGGGCAATGTGTGTAAGAAGACCATTGGAAAGGGGAAAAAAAAAATCAGGAAAAGATCAATGCTTGACTGAGCTATTTTATTAAATTCCCCCTGGACTTAGTCTGAGACTTAAGGCATGATACGATCAGAGCAGATTGCCTTGGGTTATTCCACTCTGAAGTTGTCCATATATCTGACATTGGTCATGACATATTTAATTTGAACTGGAAGTTCAGATTTAATGGTTGAATTCAAGTGGAACGGGAAGCACATAACCAAGTCGGGACTTACTGTCCATGACTATTGCTGCTAACCTCTCTCACGGGGTATTATTAGCGTGTGTAGGACCTGGGAAGAGCCCCGTACTCTCGGAACAACCTTGGATATAGGGTGAGAATTACATTAGTGAGTAGTAAGACCCAAAGTGGTTTCCAAAGGTGAGGCTATCCTACCGAAAACTATATGTGACGCAGTTTGCAGGAATGAGGTGAACCTTTGGTTTCCACAAATCCAACAAGAATTTTACTACTGTAATAGAGGCAGCTTGCATCCTTGATGTAAAATCCCCCGGAAAGACAAATCAGAACAAAACAAAAGACAGTGAATACTTACAGGCTTTCCAGTTCAACTGGCTTCTCATTCTTACTGAAAATTTATTTGGATACAAGTATTGTCCATTGCTTGCTCTACCAAACAGGTCTTATCAAAGAGTCTACACTAACAAGTTGGCTTTCAGAGTATTTTGAAAACTGTGCTGGACAGGATTTAGCATGTAAACACTATCATCTACTGAAAAATGAGAATCAAGTTCTTCTGAACTTGTTACCCCATGTCAAAATCGTATCGGTAAAGTAGAACTGAAAAGACGGACACATTAACTGAAGGAACAATTAGTAGCAGAAGACTTAGTAGCAGCATGTGTGACTATTTCTAGACATACTTTCTACTACCACACTTTTTCCCTTCCCAGTTATGTTCAGCGTAACAGGCACTATTAACTTCTTGCGTTGACCTTTCTACAATGAAAAAACTCAATAGAGCCAAGTCTTTTTCGACGCCTGTAAGAAACCCACTGACTCCTGCACTTACATGGATTCAGCGTGGTTTGACCTCTCCGTGAAATAATTACAGAAACAAATCCATGTGCATTCCCTCCCCAACCAGCAATAATGGGAAAAAAGAACATAAAGAAGTGAATGAACATTCAAAATACACCCTTACTCACTGTCTAGATGAATTAAATCAAAATGGCTCTAACAATGCTGCATGATTCCTGCACTAGTTTCACAAAATCAAACCTTCTGAGTACTTATAAAATCTGGTGGCCATGAGGAAAAAAAAAACCAAATACCTTAGGTGGCATCCAACCGCAGAGTGGGGTACTGATTTCACTACTTGAGTTGTTTGTGTTTCATACACTGTCACCTGTATTGTGTGGTTGAAGGTGAGATACATGGGTCTGAAGAGAAGGGAGCGCATCCACCCCCTGGCAGGGATGTGGACAGAAGGGAATAACGTCCCGGTGAAGAAAAATCACATCTGAAGGTTTCACAGATGATTCCTTTGGCATCCTCTTCGCCTTCCCACTGCTCTCTCCACCCCCTCCATTAGGCTGGGATGATGTCCGCACGTCGCTGGCTGTGCTCTGAGGAGAAAGTGGGTCCTCTCTCACCCCCTGCAAACACAGATCTGCTTAGCCCAAAGGCTTCTCGGGAGCTGTGGTCTGCAGGATGCTGAGCCCCATGAGCTGTTCCTCATGGCTGACCCTTCAGATGGGGGCGATACAGGGGGCACGAGGCTGGCAGCCCCCAGCCCTGCAGCACCACATACTGCTGAGGACCGCTCTGTGCATCTCCCTCAAGTGTTACTTAGAGTTTTGGACAGCATCATTAATCTGAGAGGCACTTATGGAGATATATCGGTATCCACCTGATCATTGAGGTCATTTTCTCCTCCCATATGATTCATTGGGAGGGAATTAGGGTAAAATGTAAAAAGTATGCTGATGTAATGGTGCATTTTTCAGGAGCTCATTCATTGTCTTCACCTTGAGCTTTCAAATGGGCTAAAGTTGTAAAGCAAACAATAGGAAATCTTCCTTTAAAATCATGCTAAGGGGGAAAAAAAAAAAAAAAAAAAAAAAAAAAAGAATGCTTTTATAGCATACCTCAACTCTGACTTATCAAACGCAAGGTGTTTGTTAGATGCAACAGGTTCCTTCCTACGAAGCAGTGTTCTTACATTCCTCACACCCCCTGTAGGCTTTGAAATCAGTGTTCAAAGTGGACTTTCTGAATTCATGAAAACCCACAGGTCTATAATACATCCCTAATGGAAGTCAAACATGACACCCTAGAGATAAAACACAGTGGCCTTACCCTCTGTTCACAGTAGGTGTCTGTGTATAATAAATATTTTATTTTACTACAAAAACAAATAACTAAACATACCCCCTGTGTTTGTTCTGAACTCTACAGTAGCTTTTGTGAGTTTACTATATTTCAAAGCTGAGATAGGAAATCACAAAGTCACGTCAGTTATATTGCATGCTTGCACAAGGCGAGCCAGCGCTGCTTCCAGCCCTGCCAAGCTCCTGGGACCTGGGTGGTTCCAGCCCTCCAGGAGAGGACCCATGAGGAGCCCAGCTTTGGGGTGGAAAGCCCAGCAGGCACAGGCCCAGCTTACAAAGAATACATAAACACAAAGCAAACCCTGTTGGTTTGGCTGCCTTTAGCGTTAGGAGATGGTCCTACAGGACCTCAGTCAAACTGGAGTGCGTCCTCCATTCTGCTGCAGAATCTGGGGCATCTCCGCTTAAGGTGGGACACCCAAAGTACAGGGGTGAACTGATATCGAGGGGGTAGCATCGTGGCTCCTCTGAGCTACTTCATATGTGGCCATGCTCTTGACTGTACCTATGCCTATTGCACTTCACCTTTGCCTCATTTCTTAGGATATTTGCTCTGAAAGATGTAAGCGCAAGCTGAAAAAAATCTCCCCCTTTTTTTCCCCATCTTCAGGAGTTCTTCGGCTGCGGATCTACAGTTATGGAGAACCCCATGAGCTTCAGAAAACCGTAGGGAGAAGACTGCTGGAAAGGAGAGCTATGGTGTGCAGAGGGCTGTGTCCCTCGCCACAGACCGGGCAGCAGCAGAAGGCTGGCAGCAGGCTCTCCCCAGCTTCCCCTCACTAAATACAAGTAGTACAAAGCACGCTTGCTGCAAGAATATAGCGAATATTCTGCTTCCCTGGGTGTTTGCGTGGCTCCTCTGGCTCTCAGGGTGCAGTCCTACCTGTCTGCTGCTTCCGCACGCACACAACAGCCACACGCGTGGGAAGGACACCCTCAGCCTGGATGCTGCCCCTCCAGCAGGACCTGGAGGGTGTTTCAGCTGTAGCACTGCGATTTCCCCCCTCTCGCAGCACCACAGACACTCAGAGACTTTTCCATCCAGTGCCTAAAACCTGTTAATAAGAGAAATGTGATGCTTCCATTGAACGGGGATGAAGTTATGAGACATCGCTCTTATTTCAAGGGCAGTGTTGAACCACCCAACTTTTAAATACATATATATATTAAGGAAACGGAGAAAAGCTATCGTAAATGTGCAGTTCCTGATGAATCACTGAGTTCTGACAGCTTTACACAGATATAACTGCACCCGGCCAATTTCTCAGCTGGTGTAAACTGGCATCCATCCATGGACTGTAATGAAGGCAGGCCAATTTACACCAGCCAGCTGACCCATTTTTATTGATTTTAAATGATTTACATCAGGCTCAGGATGGAGTAATACATCGTGGAATCAGGCCCACATAGTATAAGCCTTAACCTTACATTATCAGGGAATTCAAAATTAGGATTTCTTGGCCTATCACTATTTCATGCTTTTACATCTATCAAAAGTGAGCTTTTCTAAGTGCTGCACTGAGAGGGTGTCATTATCTAGACACAATAATAAGAGATTCAGGCACTGTAAAAAAACTTAAACCTTTACATGTGGATTTATACAAGACATTTAATGTTATTTTAACATAGTATTTGGTATGTACTTTTATATGTTTCAGCAGCTTATATCATCATTCTTACTGTACTAAACCTTACATGTCCTTTTTCTTAAATAATATCCTTGTGTAAATTTTTTGTAAGCTCTAGGTTTATTTTATGACCCATAAACTTTGACAATATATTAAAATCTGGGTGGAATTTAATATCGGTAGAAGATTATCTTAAAAAATAATTTCTCCGTGTTATAGAGACTGAGACATATCGAGTATGTTAAAAGGTTTAATAGCTGTTTGTAAATTTTACTGCAACTGTCAATAACTTCATAATATATTGAGCCAGTTAATCGGTCAAAAATATTTATAACGTGCTATAAACTGTTTACCCAAGAATAAACTAATTTCTAATGATAATGAAACACAGAAGTCAAGGAATATCAGTTCTAGTATTTTATCCTAATTTAAACACAGTTTTAGCATTTACTATAAACACTGCCTGAGCAGAGGTGAAAGGTGCTGCTTTTTCTAACTCTGGGCAAAAATCTGTGAAAAACATCACCAACAATGGGAGTTCCCATTGTCCTGGAAGAAGAAAGCAGGAACACCTCCAATGCAAAAATGCCATATGCATCGGAAAGCAACTTTGAAAAGATTATTCTTCTTTTCAGTAATCTTAGATAACACCTCCTCCTCTATGTATCTGTTGCGAAATAGAATTTTGATGTTTAAAATTTTTATACACCTAAACCACATATTTTATGTCAGTCTAAATCTAAACCTGCCCGATCCTGCGGCGTGCTGCATCCCCCCACCATCACCACAAGCAGCAGCGCCGAAGGGCTGATGCTGGCAAAGGATCCAGCCCCCTTGGTACGCAAGGTGTGACCATGCATTTACTACTCAGGGGTAAAATTCATTCATATTAACGCTGCAGATGTGCTAGCTCCGTTCAAAAATATCAGGATACAGAGATCCCTATAAGCCCCCAAACCTGCAAATTAAGAAACACCCTTATTCCCATTGTCACCTTCCAGGTTCTCCACCTGCATCACGCCATAGCTTATTGTAGCTGGTTTGCAGAGACCAACAGTTAAATCCGATGAGGATTCAGGTCTACCGGATCAGGCCACGTTCCCTGCTCATTCCCAACCAGTCCGTCACTGGTGGCTCAGCTCAACTCATCTCCAAATGTCCTCTTCTTGAGCCTCCATCGCGTGGCCACGGCCGTGAGCCGTTGTACAAGTAAGGGTAGCTGGTCTCTTGCTGTGGTTTTCACGTTACAAACTCAATGAAGTGCACCCAATTAATTTTTTATATTTAATATTAAGCTTTATTAATCTAGTATTTTATTAATAGAATTTTTAAATATTTAATGCCGAATTTTTATATGTAATACTAAGACTTATTAGTCTACTAAATTTTATTAATAGAATTTTTTTGTAACTGTTTTTCCCCCTCCAGATCAATTATATAATTTTTAAAATATTGCAACACCAGACTGAAAAACATACAATCCATCCTCTCAGAGTGCGATGCCTAAGGACAGCGCTTACCCATTCTGCCTCATTCCCCACCGAAGTGTAAGTGCTGTGGTCTTATTTCCTCTCTGTTCATGTCTACTGGGGTGGCTGCAGACAGTCCTGAGATCCAGCAGCCCTACTTCCACACCTAATGAGCCCTAATTATACTTTATTTGTGTGTTGAGACCAGATTCAACAGCACATGACTCCCCTGTTAAGAATCTCTTCTTCAGCTGTATATTCCTGAGGCACCTTATGGGATGCCATTCTGCGTATAATCTGACTTTTTTCCCCTTCCAAATTAGTAACACAGTCACATAGCAAATTGGAATATGCATGTAGCTTCAACACTGATATGGTGTTGCCTTCTCCTCTTCCTGACACTTTTGATGTTGCTCCCTTTCATCGTCGTCACCGTCCTGCTTCTGCAGCAGACTTCACATCTAAGGCCTTGTGCAGGGCATAATTAGAAGCTGCAGGACCAAGACATGAAGGTTGGGCTCTTGTTTTGCAGGAAGCAGCTCGGGAAAGGGCAGCTGGCCCCTCAGCGGTTGCTGCGTGGATGGGGCCACTGCTCACCCCAAAGGATGCCCCTGGGCTGCCCGGACTGCTCACTGCCCCTTGGCTTCCCCAGCTGGTCACCAACGGGATGAACTCGGGTCAATGAGGGATGCTGTCTCCAAAATCACCTTCGTTAAGGTGAGGGAAACATCCCCAAAGGCAGAGAAGCTCCCTCCCACCTCTCCCATCTCCGGACTCTCCCTCCCAAGTAGGGCTGGGGAGGGGATGAGGAGCAGAGGTCCCTCCCTTTGCTGGCAGAGCCACGGGGAGCTCCTGCTCTACATCCAACTGCTGTAAATCAGGGACAGGGCTTGCCATCTTCTCCTAAATATCGTTTTCTTATCCTTACAAGGATATAAAATACAGGTTTGTGTATAATAAACTCTTTGCCCTGCAATGCCCTATCTAGTGCCCACACATCCTTTCTCATGTGGAAAGACATTTTACTTATAGACTCCACAGTTTCACCACAGTGCAGTCAAACCAGAGAGTTTTCAATTTGCTGTTGCATAGGAGGCATCTTAATATCCAAAGCTCTTAAACAAGAATAACTTTTTATTTCAGAAAAGTTCTGAACAGACAGGATTTATTGAAATTGTGTAGTTGGCTGATCATGTGTGTTTTTCTGGAAAGGGTTGGTATTTGGAAAATAAACTTCTTTTTGTAAGAAAACATGTATACCTATCCAACAAAAATATCCTTTTAGCATGAAGGAAGGACACCACCAGCCCTTCCCATCTGTGAAGCCTTCGGAGAGTAGATTTCAGGGCGAAGGCACCAAGAACTGGTGGAATTGGAACAGCTTTGAGCACATTTATTCTCCAACTGCAAGAGGAGGCGGGCAGCTGTGGACAAGCTTCACGTGCACTACAGCCCCTCTTTGTTCCTAGACCGTGTTTGGCAGGAACACAGCAACAATTTGGGGGCTCTCTGACTTCTGAGTGTTACCAGGTTCATCCCAGTATGGAGCCAGTATGCTGCATTTCTCTTGTTTGGTGTTGGAGGGGTCAGGCAGCTCCAGAAGCTGCCACCACCTATAAGCCCTCTACAGAGCCTTGTTTGCCATGCTGGGCTCACCCAGTGCTGTTTTATGGGAAATGTCATATTTCAATTTATTTTTTTTTTAAGAGAAAAAGATGATTCCACTACCATTAATGGTAGTAGTAAAGCTTGAGAACAACAACAGGGAAAAAAAAAGAAAAAAAAAAAAAAAGACGAAGACACAGCTGTGTATTTACTCAAAACACTCCACGATAAAATAACAAAGTTCTGAAACAAAAGGTACCTCATCCTGCTGCCACCCCACTGGGCACCACACCGAGGGGGTCTCCAGCATGAGAGCAATTTTCTTACAATACCTTACATTCTGCAAAATTAGACACAGTCTATGTGTTAAGGAGGGAGCATCAGATCAGTGTTGGCTTTGAATTTCCTTGCTTTTGTCAGCCTCATTATTACAGCTCGAATGTTATTAAAATGCTGTTCTTCATCTGTTAATAATCATTTCACTTCTCTATCTCTGCCACATGAACTTCAGAACACTGTGAAATGGGTTTTGTAGTTGCATGTTTTTTTCAAGTTCATTGATCAAACATTTGTACATTTTAATGTTATAAATAATTGAAGAGCCTTCATTTTTCAGTGTTAAAATTAAGTTTTCTGTTCTGCCTTTTAAAACTAGAACAAGGGGAAGTGTAATTTAAGCCATGAAAAGACTGCAAAATACGTGAAACTCTCCGTAACCCTTTTCTGTGAGACTCTCCTCATTTTACTTTGATTCTTGCGAAGACTGAAGTGCGTACAGCCAGCCCTTGACAGGCTCCTCCAGCAGGTTACTAGCTAGAGGAGTTCACCTATTTTCAGAGGCGGCTTTAAACGTGGGATGGATACAAGGAGACTGTTTGAAGCCACCCAGCAGGTTTGGGAAGGATGGGGGCAGGGAGGAGTTGGAGGAGGTAGGTGCAACGGAGCCAAACAGGGATGTTCAGATGAAGGGCAGCAGTTTACATCTCAGTGCACGTTTTTCTTCCCTTCCTAATGCACGTGTTAAATAGGAATGAAACCTATCAAATGAATGCACCCAGGAATGACCCAGCATGCATGGAAATAGGAAGAGGAGAGCATAAGGTTGCCTCTGGGAAGGAGAGGGGAAAAACAAGATGCAGAGTGTTAGCATCAGGTCCTATGAATACAGTGAAAAGCTCCCATTCCCGGTGGTCCCAGACCTTTCTGCTACCCTAGAAGTTTGAACCAAACACCTCAACAGCTACACAAAGGGTGGCAAGATGGTTTGTTCCTCTGTCAGCCCTCAAACTGGGCTGAAAACCACACAGATTAATATCCTGCAGTTTGTGCAGACGATGCACAAGTCTGTGAAACAGCCGGTGAAATTAACGGTATCTGTATTTCTGTGGATCTGTTTTGCGTGACAATTTGGTGATGTTAAGCGTGAACCCTGGGGTCTTCCACTAAAGATCCAAGGCTGACTCTAAGTCGAGGTCAAAGTCAACCTCCCAAGTCAACCAAAGTTGATCGTCAGTACTGGTATACAAACTGCTGCTGGGTCAGCTGCTGAAATGAATCAACGTGGAGCAAGCCTAATATTTCCAGTTTTTGGATGAATATCACAAGCAGATGCTTATCCAAGATATATCAGAAGACACTCAACATCCTTTGTTGAGAAGCTGTGCTGGGAATTTTCTTGGGAAGGAGTTCTCATGGGAGATGACTAGGGTTTCCTGGCTCCAGCCAGGATGGAGATGCTGTGGGAACAGCAGATCCCTAATGCTTGTTCAATTAATTCTGCCAGTGGACACAGCCTCTGAAGTGCCTTCATCCCAGCAGACATGGAAAAGGACGCCTTGCCCACCAGCAGATTTTATGCTGAACAAACTTATACACAAAATAAAGTTCCCTAAAGTTATGATGAAAACGATGAATCTTTACATTAAAAGAGGTAAACCATGAAGACTGGATGTTTCTCCATCCTCTGACTGCCGTTTCACTCACTATGAATTTTATGAAAATTGTGTGGAGTGAAATGGAGATTTACTGAAAACACTAAAAACCGTGTTGACGGAGCAAGCTACCCCTGAGCGATCACTCTGCCTGAATTCATTTCAAAGCAAGCATTCCCAGAGCCACTGCGAGGCCAAGGCTGGTAGACGGCACGTAAAGGCAGAGCCCATTCCTCAATGGCAGCTTAAGAAAATGGGCAAAGACATCTCTGCATCAAATCCAGTTTGGCCTGAGCTATAAGGCTCAGGGAAACATTCGGATACATGTTGGCACGGGCCGGCCTAAATCTCCATCTCTAATTCCTGTTTCAGTGTAACTGAATGTTTTACTCCAGTGGAAAAGGCATTTCTAGCCATCCATAGCAGCACATTGTACCATGGGCTTTAAAGTAAGAGTCAATGAGCAAAGGGCAGATTTAAGAAGAGAAAATTGCAATAGTAGCCTATTTGTGGCACCACAGCTGTTTTCAGAGCTGTCTCCAGCTGTAAATTGGGAGAACCACAACAGGGAGTGAAAGAAAAGGTAAATTAGGAGTCTGGAAATACAGAAAACAAGTACTGGGATCCCTCGCTATCAACCACAGATTTGATTTCCTTTCTGTCTTCCCCTCACAAAGCAACAAGGGTTAAAGGAGTGAAGAAAATCAAAAATATGCTGAAGTGGGCTGAAATGGTAGATAGGGCGAGATTCTGCTCTCAGTATCACACTTATCTCCGGGAGATCAGGAGGAAGAAAGACTTAGCTCATCTTCCAACAGACAAGAAAAAACCAAA
The DNA here is from genome assembly GCF_965140245.1 of Athene noctua. Classification (NCBI taxonomy): domain Eukaryota; kingdom Metazoa; phylum Chordata; class Aves; order Strigiformes; family Strigidae; genus Athene; species Athene noctua. Next base: position 65,508,925 of record NC_134041.1, on the reverse strand, counting down.
CAAATCTAAGAAATAATAATTTTAAAAAACCTCACAACTTTCAGAAAGTCTCCCAGGCTGAGCACACATACAGCTCGTTCTTGCAAAATCCAGCAGCACGTGCGCCACGCGTGTTGCTATTATCCTTCTAAACAGGGGGTGAGATGGAGAATGCTTTTTAAGCAAAAGTCAGATCAACAGGGATGTCTCCGTGCCACGGGCAGCCGTTGCACGATGCCTCGCACGTGGATTCTCTGGTCGCCTGCAACACGGGTCCTCACCCCCTCCCCGAGAAGGGGTGTGGATCCTTTTGGCTTCAGTGCTGGTTTGCCCAACAAATATTTGCCCAAGTACCAAAAGTACTTTGCTGTAAAAAACGTTTTGCAATTATTTCTTGGTGCTACTTAACGGAAAGGATCGCCTGGTGGTGGGCAGCGTTATCAGCCCCTCCCACGAGCACTCCAGCCTGCAATATTAATCTTGGTATTCACCACATCTTCCAAGTTTTGGTCCACAGGAGAGTTTCCTCTTTTCCCTCCACAGCAAGTGGTTTACTGGTGGGGATGGATTAAGACAAATACAAGCAGCACTGCGTGGTAAATTCTCCTTCTTTGTATGACAGCTGTTTTGAATGTGTTACAGGATTGAGTAAAACATTGCCTCCATATTCAAAAAGAGCCTCAGCTTTTCCAAAAGGGTTTGGCTCCTCTGCAAGAAGTTCAGCTGCTGATATTCACTTATTTAATTCCTTGCCAAACATGCAGAATCTCTGACAAGCATTTGTTTAAATTACTTACACAACTTGCCGTTTTAATCTTTCTTTCCTATTAATCTGTGACAAACCGTGGAATTTAATATTTTTTACCATGACTAATGTATGAAATTTGTTAGCTTTGTCTGTAATTTACAGAGAGCCCTGAATAATTGAGACTTTGAGTTTAAAGGCTTATATTTTGTTATTCTAGCTGTGATTACTTGTAATCGTTTGAAGAACCTATGGGACTTTATTGATGGGTGCCAATATAAAATACCCAAACTGACCTTAGCCCTCCTCATCTTCCTCTATTTGTCTCCAATTATTATTGGGGAAAAAAAAAAAAAAAAAAAAAAAAGAGACAGAGGAAAAAACATACTGAAAAGACTGCGTAAGAGTAAACAGTTTCTAACACCTCTGCTGTCAAATCTCAGTCTACTCATTCTTTACTCTTTAGTTTAAATTCAACCAAAGCTCACTGTGGTGTAGTCCTGTCTTTTTAATCACCTCACGTATGTTTCAATAGTAATAATGCTAACAAAAATATAATAGTCGTTTTTTCTGCAATGTGCAGAAGCACCAGGTGCTAACAGATATCTGCTTTCCCAGGGTCTGTTGCAGCCACGAAGCTCTGAGTTCAGTAAAGCTCTACTAGATGGAGTAGAGCGACCTCCAACCCTCAGGAGGCACGGATGGAGTGGAAGGTATGCCTTCCAAGATGAAGCCGCACTTTTCCAGGTCATCTCTACCCAAGACACACACAACAGCGGCATTAGCAAATCGCCACGTGAACCAGAAGAGAGAGACAGACCCAATCGGCCTGTTGTCCCCAACCCCTGCCCAGGTTTTGGTACCAGAATGAAGGGGCAGGACCTCACCTCTCAACAACACTCCAGCCCACAGCTGTTTTGCCAGAAAGTTTGATTCGGAAGCGACTTGCTCATGGACCCATAACAACCCAGTGACCGCTCAGAGGACAATAGAGCACCATTGCCTGCCCTCCACGTGGCAGGGCAAGACTGAAGACAAGTGGCATCACGGCGACCACTGAAATGTAACTTGCACTGGTGAGATGTCTTTCTCATCCGGGAGAAAGAAAAGAGCACAAAGAGACTGCTGCTGCACATAAACACAGGAAAATAGGTCTTAGGAGGAGGCAGAATACAAAGCGATCTAATGGTACATTAGCCTTAAACCAGAGAGCACCATGTAGCACGGAACGCCTCCGAACAAGGATGTTATATATATATTCCTCAGGTCATGTTATTTCTTTTAAATATTAATCAGAAAAATTGGAAAGCTTTATTATAAAGATGACAAATGCTACTGTGCCTCAAGGAAAGGTTGTGCACAGGATGTGCAAACTCATACTTATTTGATTCAACATGGTGACTGTGGGCTCTACTTTTAATGAGGGAAATAAAACATCCTCTTAATTGGCTATAAAAGGATGTGCACCACAGACTTACTGAAACATTAGGCTGCATAGTTAGGACCTACTTTGTAACAATGCCTCATTTTTATTAATATTATTTTTATTGGTTGTGAAATCTATGAGTTTATCTATATTATAGGAACAAAAGACTTTTTCCCTTTTTTTTTTTTTTAAGGGAGAAAGAAAGAAAGGATATTCTACACAGGGTAAATTGAAAACATCAGTGTACCCTACAGAGTAATAGCACTTTATCGTGATTTATACATGGGAATGTAACTGTTGCCAAAAAACATAGGTGACCTCTCTCTACCCTATATTAATAATTACAGTATGGAGATGGAAGCATGATATGCAGGACACTCCTCTACAAAAAAAAAAAAAAAAAAAAAAAAAGGGGGCCTGTTTAAGATACGTAAAAAGGAGGCGAATCTGACTAGTAAGTGTTGACAGGCATCACATCTCATGCAATGAAAAACACATTATTGGAATTTACCCAAAACTCAGGTTTTATTCCAACTGTTCATACTATTTTTATTATTTTTTTTAAATTAAAGAAGAACACACTCTGAACACCCTTTCTAGCCAGGCTCTAGTGAACACAAACACCTCTCTGAGCCTTGATGTGAAATACAAACTACGGGAAGGGGCTGATAGAGGCAGCGTCAAACCCTCAGTGACAACACCTGAATCCCAGGGCTGGGGGTCACTCGAAGAGGTTTTTGTGTTTCTTAACAGGTCCCTCCAAACACCTACCCCCAGCCATCAAGTGAAGGCCATTTGTCCTCCAGGAGTTTCATTATTATATTAAGAAGAAAGTTTGTTAGAAAAAAAAAATCCTGGAGAATGAAAAATGCACCTTTATATGTACGCCGCTTTTTTTGAAAACATCTTCCCTGCCCTCACCCCGGCACAAGGTTAAGCCCATCCTTTAAAGGCCCATCTGAAGTTTCACTTGGAAATGCCCACGGTTACACCACCAGACCAGGGGGGAGATCCCACCCGGGAGATCCCGCGCGGGAGGTCACCAGCTTGCTGCCAACGCAGAGATCACCACGGCTGCTGCCAGCTTCCCCACGCGGGTCTGCACAGCCCCATCTCCCAAGACATCAGCCTTGATGTGCAATTTAATAAATAAAGCAGAAAGCACCCTCTAGAATAGGGAGTGCAGAAGAAATTCTAACACACATCAGCAAGGACTGCTTTGTTCTACAAATTTATGTTGAAACCTGTTAGTGATTGTGTTTATAATAGTTTTTATAAAGCACCGTAGGTTACGATTTTAAACTTGACATATGATGGAGCTTCCTGGATAAAATATCCCTTTTTTTTAATTTATTTATTTTTTTTACTCCAGAAGACAAGGCAGGAAGAATTCTTCTTCCAACTTCCACAGATTATTTTCCAGATTTTCATATCCTTAGGCTTATTAAACGCTGATCCAGAAGGAGCATGCTATCAGTCTGTCTGTTAACACAGCGCTCCTTTCTTTGTGCACCTCCAGGCAGGCAACAGCAGTTCTGGACAAAACACAAGTGAGAAACAGCACTAAATGCGGCTGCACCAGAGAGGGTTGGTTGGAACAGAGACACAATTTTACTTTTTTCCTCCTAAATGCCAGGTTAAACTCACCCTTCTTTAGGGCTGAGACCTCTCAAGGGCCTAGTCAGGAGAAATCCGACACCCACAAATAATTAGGGTCTTGATTTTATATCAAACCCAGTGGCAGGAATCGTGCAGCATCAGGTAAAGTGAAGCAGAAATAGACTGCACTGATTTAAATCACCTATTCTATATTTTGCTTAGGTGAATTTTTGTTTCTCACTGAACCTTTCAGGTCCTGGAAAATGTAAAACTAAAGCAGGAAGCATGGGTTTAAATTATGTCAGACAAGATCAGACAGTGCCTGGAGCAGACAGGCTCTCTGCAGGTCCTCGCTGTAATGCTGCTCGGGCAGCCTTCTGGGAGAGGAGGAGGAACTGGGGAGCAGCGAGCAGAGATGAAAAAAAAAAAAAAAAAAAAAAAAGAAAAGAAAACCACCACATTAGGAAAATAACACAGCTCCTGGTGCTAGGGTTCACCACTGCAGCCTGCTGCCATGCACCTGGTGGGGTATCCCATCGGTGCTTTTCCCAGTTAACCAAAATTTGCACTATTACTTTGTTCTTTGCAGCCTCACGGAATGGTTAGACTACTGACACTTGACTAATAACCACGAGTGTTGTGGAAATTACAGGGAGTAATTTCTTAAGAAGACCTCCTTCAAAAAAATTGAATTTACCAGTTCTGCATTATAATGCAGATTCCAGAAATACTACGGGATTAGATATTTCGAATTAGGGAGAATATTTTTGAGTGCCCAGTTCTAGCAGCAGTTATTTTGATACTAGCTCATTGCTAAAACCAACACTCAAGTCCACTTTATCCTATTTCCAGCAATTATAGCTACTTCAAATAGGGAATTTTAATTCAAGAAGTATAATAAATGTCATTCCTGTAACACGTACATTACTGTAATCTAATGTGAGTAAGAAGTCACTTGAGATGGAGAGACGCAACAGCCCCTTTAGGGCTAGTGCCATAGCAGAGGCAACAAAAGGGAAACCCTCGTTAATCCATTGGAAATATCATGTTAATAAATGAAAATGAGATAATGACTTTTGTGGCTAGCTGAATCTTGTCTAAAGCCTCTTATGAGCTTCATGTGTCTCAATTAGGGACTATGTTACAAGGTAAAAAAAAAAAAATCAGCTGCGGGCTGAACACAATAAAAAACAAAGTTAAATAAGGAAATGCACTCGGTATTATTATTATTGCAACCCTCCTGCCTGACCTAGAAGTGTCTTATTGTACAGATCCACCCCAAGCTCCCATTATAGCTTTTAATTGGTATTTCAGCGGCTGCTCCCGCAATGCAAGAAAAGCACGACTGCGATTTGCTTTTCTCTTTCATATTGAAGGTCGCTAAGTCAAAGTCCGTTTACCCCGTCTGATTCCACATCACACGCGTTCGCACAAATAAAGGGTTGTGTTTCAGCACCGACGGCAAAGTCACCACCATCCTCACGCAGACCACGCTGGGAAAAGCAAAGAACAGGAGTGAGCTGGGCTTCCCGCTGGGCAGGGAGAGCCAGGAGCCTCCCAAAGTTTTCGTGTCGGGGCAGGGAAGGAGGAATCCGGCTCCAGAAAACTGTTGCTTACAGATTTTACAGTATTTGCAGTCCACGGTGTATAATTCTAACACAAATAAATACACTTCACAATTTTCAGTTTTCTGAAGTTTTGGTGGAAGCAGGCGTTTGACTCAAAACCGGAGTTTCTCTGTTTCAGGGAGGTAACAGACATCTAAGTTGTAGTGGGCTCACGCCCTTCATTAGTTTCTATACTTGTAGGGTGTTATCCGAGTTGTGCTTTTACAGCAGAGACATGTTTTGAAAAAACTCTACATTTAATCAAGATTGTCAGTTAAGCAATTAAATAATTCTACACCCTCATTATCTGGTATTTAGCATTCAAAAACGAGAGATTTATATGAAAAAACCCACAATGAACAGAAACTGTCATTCAACTACTTGACTCTGTTTTCAAATATTTTGTCTAAATGTCACCTCTCCAAAATATAATGACATTAATCTTTTCACCATTTCTCTTGTTTGTTCTTTTTGATGGGGTTTTTTTTGTTGTTGTTGTTGTTTGGGGTTTGTTTTAAACACAGAACAATAACTCTTTAGGAGTTCAGTTATTATAAGTTCATTTGGTATTCATGGAAATAACAGTGATTTTAATGAATTCATTTGATATTCATGCAAATTCCACATGTGCTTCGGTGGCAGTGCCGTTGTCACTCAGCACTCGTTAGGCTCCGCTCTGCTGGTGGACATCCCAGCTCCACGGAGGGGTGCTGGGACCAGGGGCAGCACAGACACGTTATGCTCCCACTTCAGCCCACTGCTTCTTAAGAAAAAGCTGGTTAACTTGATATGATTAAATTAAAAACTGAATTTCCCTCAGAAGAGTTTTGTAGTTTGCGCGTAAACCGCTTCATTTCCTTTCTGCTCCTCAGCACTGTGCAGTTCTGAAAATGTGCAAAAGTTACTACAGAATATTTTATAACTTCCTTCGTGTTCCTCTGCAACACTTCAGTGAGATAGTTTGCTTCTGAAATCACTACAACTGCCTGGATTTTAGGATAAACTTTCCATCTGAAGGGCCGTCTGTGCGCCTGGCCTGTGACATTGCTGTTGAGAAGACTTCAGGGTTTTGAACGGACTGTAAATTCCCCATTCACCTTCTAACAGAATCATCCAAAGTCACCAGAGTTTTTCATATTTTTGCATAAGGCTTATAAATGGGGACGATCCAAAGGCCCTGGGGGAGCAAGGTGCTCAGGTCACACTCAATTCAAGGGGATTTATTTCCTTGAACCGTTTTGGCCCCTCTCAGAGCCTTCAGGCTTTAACTACGCCAGCGACCGACCGTGAGCTTCAGGAGGCGTGACGTCATGGGAGCCATCACCATTACTTAAAAACACAAAATGAGCTTGGCTAAGGTCAAAAGTTTTTCAAAAAGTCTAATATATACGTCCCCAGAGGAGCCAGATCTATTCACCTTAATCCTGAATCAACACCGCTTGTGTAAGTACAGGCTTGCCGCAGCCCGCGCGCCGTCCTTCAGGGGCCCACTCCCGAGCTTAAAGTTGGATGCAGGAGCCTTGATGGATTTGGGCTGCAGTGCATATCGCCAGGAAAAGAAACCTGGCTCTGCTTTTTGAGTCGTGGCAAAACATCGTTAAGGTTTTACTTCCTACCAGCCTCCAACCTCCCCCAAGCACCGGCCTCTCCAGCTCCTGAGCGGGCAGAGAGGCCCTGCCATGCGTCTGAGATGCCTTCCCCCCATGAAGATATGGGTTGCCTCAACCTTGGCTCATGGGAGCGAGTGAAAGGAGGAAGGAGCGGAGAAGGAATCGTGTCGCTGTATGCAAACCAATTGTTCTAAAAAACAACTGATGTGAACACAAAAACCAGCAAAAAAACCCCAACCCATTGTTCTCAAGTTTTCCTTGGGCAGATGAACAGGGAGGGTTTGACCTCAAAATAAGCAATAACACAAATCTTGCACTATTTGCCCAAACCCTCACTTTCTCCATCAAAAGATGAGAAGTTTTCATTTCTCATCTTTCTCATGAGAAGCTCTTGTTTCTGGCACAGAGGAGAGCAGCCACTCACCCGTCATCAAACCAGATGCCATCCTTTGCTGGGTGGCACCACCGGTAATGCCATTATTTCTGCATGCAGGCACTAAAAGCTATTCTGTGCTTGTTTCCTCTCACAGAGGTACATCACTGTAGAAAGCATGTTCCACATGAATGATGGCCATTCTGGCCATTGCTGCTCTTCAATTCACGTACAAAGGGATCACGCAAGATATTTGCTGGACTAAGCAAGGTTTTTGTTTTCATTTGTCTTCTGGTCATTTATGATGCAAGTATTTCCACTCCGCAGCACAAGGGACAGGGAGATACGTCCCTGCTCCACACACAAGTATTAAGCATAAATCCAGTTGTCCGATTGAGGAAGCCCAATGCAACACTTGAGACTTATTCCCACTTTTGGCATTTACACAAAAACTCAACTTAAAGTTGGACTCCATGGGCAGTCTACTGACCCATCAAGAAAACGTGCAGGCCAGCCTCAGAGATATTTTAACTCAAGTATAAATCCGGTAATTTATAGTTTGGCCGACATCTCTGAACTGAGTTTTGCAGCTCGTGCTCAGGAAAGGCTCAAGAGCTGGCTGGGGGTTGCTGGGACGGAGCTGGGTGAACTTGGCTGTGCAGCAAGAGCTTGCTCCTCCACCTGCACACTCAGGGAGATTTTTGTGAACAGAAGATGTGGTGATCTGCCTTCTCGCCATCAAATCTTTCTTATTATGGAGCTGTTTCATCAAGAAGGCTTCTATTAACTTCTCTGTGTGCTTTACCCTACACAGAGGGCAAAAACTTACCTACAATAGGCCTTGCTCTTGGGTATTTCACTCTCCCTTTTTGAGGCTGCACCCACAAGCACACAGATGAAGTGCCAGATCCTTGCTATATTGATATTCCTCAAGCAAATAAAACTTCACCCCTCTCACTATGACAGACGAGCAACTTAATGGTTGAGCCCTGTGTCTGCAGCAGGGACCCATATCTCAAAACTATTTGTGAATAAATCACTCAAGAGTTGATATTTCTTCCTACCTGGAACCTACTCGTGGTTCTTTGGTAAAATAACTTGAGTTGCACAACAGGCTCAAAAAATAAAAACAGTTATTTCAGCAGGGTAAAAACCTAAAGACGACACTCTTTCTGGTTGCATTGTGGAGCTTCCCCCCATCCCCAACATACAGTGAGGATTAAAGTCTAAAAGTTGATGTTGTCTCAGCTGAAAGATTGAGATCAATTTCAGTTCAATCCAGGAAAATGCGCAGATTCAGCATTTCTCTACCCAAACATGTGCCCTCCTTGGATTTTAGATTTAGCTTCTCCTCAAAACATTTAAAAATGCATTAATTGACTGCTTGCTTATACTCTGAAAGCAAGATCAGACCAAATATCAATACAGGGAGACATGTCTTGAAATACGCACATTGCACATCTACACAAAAGCATCCTTTTGTATTGCTCTGCTGCTCACAGTAAGTGCACGGTAACAATTTGCATTGAACTCACAAGGCTTTTCTGCACAAGTCAATTCAGATCAATAGAAAAAGGCTTTTACAAAGAAAACAAGTGTTGTGTAGAAAATAGTTCAGGCAGTGGGAACATTTCACAGTTGGGGTTGGCAAATCAACATACTTTTATCTGTAGCAAAAAAAAAAAAAAAAAAGGCCTGGCAGATTTAAATTGCAGACCAATTTCCATCACGTTCAGCGGGTTAGAGTCGCATGGCACTTGATTAGGCAGGTCACAACACCCCAGGCAGCAGGATGAGTCACTGGCACACAGCATCAGTCACACGCACAGCTCATAGCTGGGGGAAAAAAAAAAAAAAAAATACATCTATAGGAAGCAGGTACAGCAACTCTAAGCACCTGACATCAGTTTAAAAGTCTAAGATGAAATCCTAGTGACCTGAACAAGACTTTAAAGGGAGATCTGAGTAGCCTTGTGGTGAATTTGGCATTATCTTCATAACCCAAGTACTCCATCGGTTTTGGTGGTTATGTAACCACGCAGCATAAAAAAGGTTCAAAACTGACTTGGTACTTGAATTGTGAGGGTTAATTATGGACTGAAAGAGTTCTCACTTTTTTCCTGAACAGCAGCTATTAATGACTCATTCCTGAAGGCAACGGGGAAAGATGCAGAAAAATGAGAAGCAGGTTAAAGAGGAAATACGGTTTCATGCCACGACAGCTTCATGCTCTGGGAAGATACTGGAGTTGTTCCAGTTTATATCTACTCAATTTTATGTTACGGTACGTAACCTGAAGGAGCTGAAGTAATAATTTCCATTTAGTTCTATTACACAATATCGTCAAAATTAACAAAAAGCAAACAAAAAGTGACATGCAACGCAGGCAGTTTTGAAGAGAAATGCACCGAGCGGTTAGATACGATACTTGCAACTTGCACTGCCCCTTGATCTTGGCCCTACAAATAGGGTTAGCACAGCGTGTTCGAGCACTGGTTTGCACCAGATTTTAGTATTTCCTGTCTATGGTCAGATGGCAAATCCCAAAAGAGCTTCCCCATAATATTTTAGGGTCGTCACTCCTAATCAAACCCATGCAGAGCAGAAGCACAGGTCCAGCAAACCAACAAACGGAGATGAACAGCGTTTGCTTCCTTTGCATTAGGTAAGAGTTTTATCTAAAGGTTCCATCCAAGTTTTATTTTAGCCATGTTCATTTGCCAACAGTTGCAATAAGGAAAAATAAAATCACCCTGAACAAACACAGTTTAGTAAGTAGATTTAAGTAGATTTAAATAACGCTGAGAAAAATGTGAGTGGCTTTATGCTGTGCTCATATCTGATGGAAAAAGTGATATTATTTTTTTTTGAAGAGCAGAGAGGAGACTGTTGTGCTCGCCTGTTCTGGCTGACATCACATCAACAGTGCCACTGAGCATGAGGCAACAGTGGTATTTCTATTTTTATGCATAAAGTTCAGTACACATTGGGTAAGAACACAGATGCAGCTCCCATTACCAAAAAAAAAAAAGCGTACTGTCTCCATTTTCCTCACGTTTCTCCATAAATTAGTATATTAGTACAGCTTTACAAGTAGACTCATTTGCAGGTCATACATATAGCAAGAGTATTTGTAAATCAACAATAAAATCTGTAAGATCTCTGCTAGATAATTCCTTGTAGGTCACAGCATGCAGACACGCGTTCCCTTTGCTCAATGGCATTTCAGGACTGATGCACTTTTCATTTTCATCTGTTTACATGAGCCTGGTAAGCCCAGACCCTTGCACGTGTTTAGCTTGCAGCAGTTTGACTTCATACTACTGCTCTCTCTAGCAGAATTCCTCAGTATTGGGAATCTTTATTATAAAAATCCCCCTGTAAATATTAAAAGCTGTTGTTGTTGTTTGTTTTTTCACTCCATTTTGCTTTCCACCTGACACCATGAATTTGTGGGAATATTTCTAATTTTTTTCCTCCCACTCCCCCAGTTGGGAAACAAAGTAAAAAACAGCCTCTGGGAATGATGCAGATGTGCCAAGCAGCAGAGGATGCAGTTTATAAGCCACGATAACTCCTTCAGGTACAGCTCTGCCCTTTCCTCGTGCCACTTGGGCAGCTCATCCAGACAAGCAAGGTACCACCCACCAGCACTGCCTGCACACTCATCCCTTCCCTGAATGTCTTCATAATTAAGATTAATTATTTGGCCTTTAAGTATATAACCAGTCAAGATCTGGGCTACGCTAGAAAAGGACAGAACTATTTCTGCCCCCACCCCCAGCTCCATTAACGTCTCCCTATTTTTCAGCACAGTTAGATGGCAAAGCAAACTACCTTTTTTTTTTTTTTTTGGTCTTGGGTCAGCAGTTTAAGAGTTTCTTTCACCCTGCTTGAATTAAACCTATCTATATTCTTATTTCAGCTACTTTTATTCTTTATGCTTATTTTATGAACACACATTCTGGGACTCTTGAGTAAATTTAAAAGAGTTTATCTATAGTTCATCTACTCCGAAATTCCTCCTCAGCATCTTGAAATCTTCAAATCGTATCATCTTTTAAACAGCTTGTTTTTCCCCCAAGTGAGTGCATTTCCAGGTTTCCCAGGCTTTCTGCACGTAGCAGCTTCACAAGTACTTCTATCATTCCTGCTGTCCTCTGCCCTTTCCAATCCCCAGGATGTCCATTGGGTGCTGCAGTGTCCTACCTCAGGCAGGGCAGTCCACAGAGGTCCAGGTAAGTACTTTACAATACACCACATTAAACTCCTATCTTCACAGTTCATACTTCCACATAGGGTTTAGCTTCTGGTTTGTGTTAGTACTACAACTCCTTCTCGCTCAGAGTTCTGGAAAACATATCTGTTTGGCATATATCCTCACAATTAAGAGTTACAAATTTTTAAAAATCTACTATTCGTCTCAAGAAGGTGGTGATGGACCATTCTCTTTCACACTTTCCCAGTCTTGTACAGAAGTTCTCTGCAGATTTAATCCATCATCTCCACTTTATTCACCTTGCTGGATACCACCTTTACTCATTTTTTTTCCCAGAACCTATGCATAGAGCTATAGTTTAACCCTTAGTATTAGCTGTAGAGGGGTACGAGCTCCTGTTACACCTCGCATTCCTCTCTTACACCAGCATTATTCCAACCCACACCCCAGTTGCCCAAGCAATCCTTTCAGATCAGTGCTGTGAGCCCAGAAAGGACAGAATTAAGCCCAGCTCTGTCACTCATGCCTGCTTTCCACATTATCTCCTTCAAAACATTTCACCGATTTGTCAGACAGGATTTACCCTTTATGAAACCACGCTGACTAGTTTATTTCTCCAGATGTTTTGTGATCTCATCCTTTATTAATGTTTCTAGAGTTTTGCTTAGCACCAAGGTCAGATGTACTACTCTATTACATCCCGGCTGTTTTTCCTAGTCCTTTCCCACCCCCTGATCCAAACTAGGGTTGTATTTGTTTCTTTCTAGTCCCCTGGTGTCTTCTTTGTCTCAAAGGAGTCAAGATAAAAATCTTCATTTATTGGATCAGTAATCTCTTCAGTGATCTTGTTAAAAGATTCTCCAGTACATAACTCCTACTACCTTGGAGATTCCGAGGATTTTAACTTACACAACACTTAGTCTAGTATGAAATTATCTTAGCCAAGAAACTTTGCTTCCATTCAACCTTGTGTACACCAAGTAGAAAGATAAGTTTAGGCAGTGATTTTCAAAGTCACCTGGGGGATCTGGATGCTCAGTTCCCATTGTAACTAATGGGACAGGGGCTTCCAAACCTCCTAGGCAGTATAGAAACTCTAACCTAAATGTTAGCTATTAAAATTGTATATCACTGATAAGTATATGGCCTTCAATTTGTAATCATGCATTCTTATTAATTATTTAATTCTTTATTAGTAATATTTATTTTCAGTTCAGATAATTCAATAAAGCAATCAATGAGGGATTTCCCCCCCTCCCAAGGCTGCTTGCAGCCCTGGGCTCCATCAGGAAGGCCTCAGCTTTGGTGAACATCCTTTATTTTTACAGTGTATGCGAAAACAAAATTCCACTTCACAGCAGCCGTCCGTGCTTCTGGAGCGGTAATAAACCAGTGCATGTTAAGTGCAGCCAGAAGCCTCTCTCCGGTCCTTGGTGTTGACTCCAGCACCAAACTCCCAGCTCCTTGGGACAGCTATCATGCCTTCCTCTGTGCTTGTAGAGTGCCAATTTTAGAAAGCACTTGGTTTTTGCTGGAATCTCCAAGTGCAAGCAAAGCACAAATAATAAGAGTTTTTAATGCCACGTCCTGCATTTTTGCAAACTTTGCGAAGGACTGTTGGCTGACTCATCATCCTAACCCCCTTCCTTCAGCATTCATCTCTATGTTAATGAATTCCACTCATTTCTACATCACCCCCAATAATTTTTTCCATAGTTTTCCAATTAATCTGCACTGACTTTATTATTACTCACCCATGCTCTGCAAGCTGAAGACCAGCTTGCTGCAAAGCACTTGCTTTGGTTTGGTCCCTGATGAAGCCTGAGAAGCTGGAAGCAGCAGAGGACAAGATGTCCAACCCACTTTCCCAGCACAGCAAATCCTGTGCCCAAAGTCCCCACTCCGCCACCTCACTCATGCTGGGTAAAACTCAAGAAGCTGATTACCCCTCCAGAAAAGAAGGATATGTATCAGCTACACAAGTATTATCAGTATAAGTCTGAACTTCCAGGACTTGGCTCCTCCTGGAGCGTCTGCCATTCTTCCAGGCAGCTTTTCCAGTCAATCAGCTTTTTCTTTTCTTCCCTCCACCTGATGAAGCAGGAGCAGAAAGGAGATGACCAAGGTGAGCATCACCAAAGTCTCACCATCAGCTCCTAACACAAGTGGGGGAATATCACCCTCAGCACTGCTCTCTGCACCCAGACACCCTTTCCAGCCTGGGAATCCAGGGGCATCACCAGAGCACCTCACCTCCTCAGAAACCCAGCTGCTCACCCAAGTTATGGGTCCTGTTGTTCCCACCAGAACTAGCAACACAGCTTCACTAGCTCTGGTACCCTGCACTCAAAGTTGCTTACAAGATATGCTGGAGAAGGCACAAATTAAGATTCCAGAGGTGTGAGGCTTGAATCTGGATTTTGGTTTAAGAATATTAGGCTCCACTCATCACTAGGTATTTCAACTTGCTGAAAAACAAAAGGGAAAAAAGAAATATCTAAAAGTCATTATTTTATTGGAGGTCTGAGTTGTTTGTTGCAAGGCTGTCTCCAATGACACTGACTCAGAGTTGAGAGGCTGCAGGATATTAATATTAACAATGTAAATAACAGACAATTCTTCAGAGGGCAAAGGAACTTGTCTCCAATTTTCAAAGGATATGCTTTACTTAGCTAAGGCTAATTAGCTGTGATCTTCATATAAGCAAGAAAAAAAAAAAATCACATTTGGTTTTACATTTTTAAATAGCAGTAAAGAATTTCCCATTTATCCAAAACAGACTTTTAGGATCATTACCAAAGTTCTCAAGTGTGTACAAATTACCGTGCCCAAAATTATTTTCCTCATGCAGGGTACTTAGAGTTTGTTGCTTGCAACATATCCTAAGCACTTATCTAAACATTACAGGAAATTTGGTTCTTGGCAATATATTGCTTCAGTCCTGGCTTGTGGATACCTACTGTTCTCCTCTTGGTTTAGTACAGACGGCTTTGTGTGTTCATTGTAAGAAACCCTGATGGATATAGATTACACGCCACGTTTTCTAGAACAAAGTGCAAAGCATCTCACTACAATAAGTGTAAGAGTGGTTATTAGCTTAAGGACAGCTTGCTCTGTGGAAAAAAACCTGATGGCACATTGAAAAGATTTCTGGGAAAAGATGTATCTTGAAAGCAAGGCAGTGAGGAAGACCAAGGTAATGTTCAGTGAATTATGCACACAGTCTTCCCACACGGAATTTAGCATGTGCAGAACAAAGTTCACTTCAAATCCATTGCACAGAATTCTTCTTCTTTTTTTTTTTTTACATGCTAAACACCCTTCCGCAGCTAGTCCCATCTGCTTCTGTCCAGCGCCACATTAACATTTCTGCTGTTAGCAGTATAGCTAAACCTTCTTAGACTCATTAAAAGTTCACTTTTTCCACTTTATTAATTACTTTACTTCACCTGAAGTACAGAGAAAGACTGATCTCATGACTTTTTAGTACCTCAGCTAAGACATTACCAAGTTTATAGCCTCACTAAGCCAGAAGGTTCCTGCAGCTCTGATTACAGAGTTCATACACTATCAAATCCATCTCATGTTTTATATGCTTTGGAGATATTCTTTCCTTCCTCAATGACTGTTGCTGTAATTACACAAATGATCTGTTCCACTGTCACTTCCAGTCAAAGATGTCATCTAAAATTAAAAATTCATGTAAAAACTAGAGATGATACTTTTTAAGCAGACGGTTCAGACCTGACCTGGTTGCACAATGTTTGGTTTAACTTCTCGCACGCCTGGCTCCTGCGCAGAGGGAGGAGCTGAGCCGTGGGCACACGGGGCTGCCTGTCCCTTTAGCTCACAGTACTTTTATCAATGGGAACGTAAGTTAAGGCCCAAAATTCATTAACATTTAAGTACATTTTATTGACACACTGACAGGAGCTGTGACCCTACCAAGCCCTGCTCCGCACCACCAATGTTCAGGCCAAGCCCCTGCTCTCCTCCACCATCACCGAAGACTTTGGAGAAAGAGCTCCTGCACTGCATGGACATGGATGAGAAACCTGCTCCTTGTTGTGATTTGCGTTGCACAATCACAAGGTTTAGGTGAATACACAGAGCACCACAGTGCCACAAACAGCACTGCCTGGGATTTGACTGATGAATCTCTACCTCCTTTGGTCACAGATTAAAAAAATAAAACTTAAGGTGGAAACCACCACACTTGGCTTCCCTCGCCCTTTCCAGGATTGCTCAAGGTACTGGCACATCTCAGCATCAGAGCAGACTGTGGCATGGTTCAGAAGTCAGTGTGGAAAATACTCAGGAACACACAACCAGTTGTAAAGCTCCATGTGGGAGGGGAGAAGAGGGTGGGGAGGAGAAAAAACCAAAACAAACAGCAAAACAACCTTGAGCAATGAGTCCCACCCAGCCATGCTTCAAGGTCAGAGGAGATTTTTTTTGGCTGTGCAACTGCTGCTAGAGCTGGAAATATGGTGGGGTTTCTGTTAAACCCACTAAGTAGTAGTTTTAAGCCAAGAACAGTTCAAGTAACTTATCATATCATCTCAAATAATTATTTTCAGGGCCACAATAAGTGTAATTACATAGAAGACAGTATTTGGCTATTGCTATTTGTTTAAAGTACAAGATGAGGAGGGAAGAACACTCCCTGTTTCCACCAGCCAATGTTCATGCATCAGAGAAAGTTTTCTGTTTATTCTACATCCTACCACTGTCTCAGATTCATCAGAATGAAAATAGTGTGATTTTTCTTTGTAGACAGACTTAATTTGAGCTAAATTCTGAAACTGGATGTACCCATTGACCCATTACTAGTGTGGGTGTTTTCATACCCAACCAGTTAATTGCCCATAAAGACTCATAATGTAACATGACGGGAAGAACCACCAGATGTGACTCGTTAAAGTCTTATGCACAAAGCTAGGAAATCAGGAAAAGCTTATTTTTTCCAGACCAAGACAGCATTTCAGGCTTAAAGAAGTGTTCTGTACCAATTCTTCATTTTCTCTTGCCTTTTTCTAAGTAAGCTTGTCAGGAGGAGAAAAAGAAAAAGAGGTTTACAGAAGAACAAACAAATCTGATGTAGAGACTCAAAGTGCTGAACTATCACTACAGCTGTACTTGAAGGCAATGATATTAGGACAGGTATTAAGCTACATCTGACCTACTCACAGGTGCTGTATATTGCTCCTGGAAGAATTAAGCCTAAGGAAAGGCTCCTGTGAGCTGTGAAAGCACTCCTACAGCAGCATGTGTTCCATATTATTTTCCTACAGGCTGCTATTTCTTCAGTGTGGACACATGATTAGTTGAGAGACTGCAAGAAATGCTTGATGGAACAAGATATGAAAGTTTTAGCTGGCTGGTGTTACTTTAAGAGGCAACTTGCTGTGCGAGATCATACTCACCTAGGTAAAGATGCCCTCTTCGTCCCATAGACCTCAGCGGTAGAAGTGGTAAAGACCTCATTTGATCTCATCAGTGTGAACTCAATTTAAAAGTCTACAGAAATAAACAGTGCTTGCACAGACATGCGGGAACAGAATTTAGAAAATGTGTCATAAGTTTGGAAAAAAACAACAAGACAGACGAAAAGTCATCACGGTGACCTTAAAGATCCGCAGAACATTTTCAGTTGCTCAGGAACCTGGAGGCTCATGCCAGACTTCCATGCTCTAATAATACACACTAAGAGGGCGATGGACTAGGAGTAGGACGGACTATATCTCTTTCACACGACATTGATTCCAACACTGAACTCTGAAGTTTATACTCAACCCAAAAATTAAAAGTCCAGGCCAGTTGCTGAACTGTTCACGCCAGGTATAGCTGTAGCAATTTGCTTGTTCCTGTGCCACAGCCTAAACCTGCTTTACACAAGGTAGAGCAGAGAAAGAAAACAAGATTTTGAGTGAAACCTGAATATATCCGTTCCACTTGGGAAGCATTTTATCCTCAGCATCATTTCAGTCAGAAGCTCCTGTGATTTTTCTGGTGACACAAGAATTGATAGAAGTATGTAGCAATGGCAAATCCAGAGTATTTCCATAGTACTGGGAATATTTCTCAGAAGGGAGAGGACACAGACAGTCTCTCTGCTAAGAGAATAGTAGCTGTATGTTCTGCCCAAGGCCTCCACCTACCATCATCAATATCACCGAGTAAATCAATAGTCACCCAGCACTCACTGCCAGGGAGCACTGCTGTATTATTCACCCTTTCAAAGTGGTTTTGGTGATAAGTATTAAATTCATCTTTATAACGCTCCACAGTATAAAAATCCACACAGTCAACAACGCAGAGAACACAAACATCCTTCCCTGGCCAAATAGCAGATAGCAAATTACAGTCAAGATCTGTTGCACACTACACATCCTGACACAAGTTACTCGCAGTTGTGTCACTTTGGAGTAAAACGGCCAGAAAATTTTCAAAGTTTCATAATTACAGTTCTTGCTTCTGGAAGGGATCAGACCAGCTATGTATCTCAATGCACACCCCATGAAATAAGAGTATCTTTCCATTATGGGTTTCCTCTGGTAATTCATAAGAGCTCATAAAACTGCAGACAAACCATAAAATAACCTTCTTATTGGCTGGACGAAGGAATTAGCGAGAGTGGAGAACATGCAATGCAGAAATTTTCTTAACTTGTCTTTAACACTTTTACGCATTCAGACCTTTTGCCAGAACTGGACTGTATTTTTTCAAGGCCACAGAGAAAAGTAAGAATTATACACATGTATAAATCATGAAGCACTATTAACATACAGCGAGGTTCTATTGAAAAAAAAAAAAAAAAAAAGAATTTATTCTCTAATTTTGAAATTGCTTTTCTTTAAGTAAACACATTTTTTTACCCAAGATCAGTTTATAACACAACTTAGGAGTTCTGCCATGAAGATTCGTTCTCTAAACACAGTCTGCGCTGCCACTTAAATAGGATATCTTCCAACAGATTGAACATTTTTCTTATAGTTTCAGATATCATGCATTCAGTTTCATTAGTCTCCATGCAAGTGTTATTTGTTTTCACAGCACAAAGGATGAGCAACATTAGCTTACAAGCTTTTCATTAACATGGCTTTAGCAAGATTTTCTAAAAACTAATACTTAATCACACCAGAGCTTTGAGATCATTAAAAATTATTACCCCTCTGAAAGCACATTTTTATCCAAATGATGATGTAATATAAAACAAAAATAAAAATCTGACATGACTGATTGACTCACCAAATCACTTACAGCCTATGGCGCTTTACAAAGTGGGTCTAGCAAACAGGATACACAGCTCATAGAGGACATGTGGAAAGGTCACTGGCACTCACCTGGAAAGAGGATGTCAAGTAGAGAGCAAAAAAGTTCATTCAGAAGAAGCGTATTTCCTTCCAAGTTGCAAAATATTTCTCAGGGCTCCCATCCTCCCACTGCAGTGCCATTCACTCCTCACTCCTCGCCTCTATTTACCTCTCCCAGGGAGAGCCAGAACATTTTCTTTTCCTAGGGTCAAAACTCCCTCCTAACTCAATGCAAACCACACCAACCAAACCCCCCTGCCACTCTCCTTTTAGCTGGGAGAAAAGGACTAGCACGATGCAGATCCTAGCAGCCCAGCCAACAGAAGCCCAGCCTCCTCTCCAAGCTCCTCTTCAATTAGCTTTCATCTCTTAACGAGCCACAGGTTTGTCACCCAGACCTGGAAATAAGTAGGAAAGGTTCCATGCTGTTCTTCTCCCAGCTGTGCACTACACCTCCTGTAACGGGGAGTGAGCGACAACAAATGCTGCGTTTCAGTCCTTTGATGGCTAGAAGATTACTTCCACCCTTCTTCAGAGCTTTTTAATGGTTTTTCTTATGTCTTGTCCCTTGAACAGGTTCATTTTAACAGCTCTCTGACCTCAGCCAAAATCCACTGAAAGCAATTTCCAGCACATTCCTGTTAATGAAGCTCAGATCTGCCATTTTTAAGTTAGACCTAAAGCTGGAAGATATTTACCTGGAGATTCAGATTGAAACCTGGAGTCCAAAGTAAAACTCTAGGAGATGTGAACTTTTATACTCAGCCATGGATGAAAGTTGCTAAAATTGATAGAAACCAAAACTAGCAGGGTTAATCCTCTTGTAGTCTAAAGAAGCATCACTAGTATGGGAAAATGGAAGAGAGCACAGCCTCCCTTCACAGGAGTATCTTTGACAGGCTCTTGAAAGCTCACATCTCTGATTTAGACACCTAGGTTAGATGCCTGAAGTTGAATAACCACCTCACTTTTCATTGTTAATCCTTGATAATTTATGTTAGACAAGTTCACTAAATTCTCAAAGCCAAGGAGCCTGACAAATGTCTGCTTTCCATATCCAAGTCCCAACGAGCATTGTGCTACCTGAGCCCTGGCACTTAACAAGTGCTGGTTTCAACTGGCTCTTCCACGACCTTAAAGGGATAATTTCCTCCCTTCCTCCCAATGCGGGCGACCCACAGTGGATATTAACCGCATCCAGCATTGCGTACGGGGTTATAACAGACTAAGCTCTGAATAAAAAGTTTCCAGAAGACACCTTGCATTGGGACCGAGGCTGTCACAGTCAGACTGTTGGCCGTGTCTAGCTGCTTGGAAACTACTCTGGGTGTCCTCATCCATCGGATATCACAAATTGTTGAGATTGGAATCACATCTGCAAAAATCTTGGGCAGTCAGAGATTTCTATTCTATGGAGTATTTGCACCCGCTTTGCTCCTGGGACAGGCACAACCTCAGGCCCACCATGATCTACTGGCCATCCTTCAGGGCATGTTATTTCATTACAGAGAATTTACGTTTACTTCCCTGTGTTTTGTCCAGCTAAAGGCTGTGGTTGCTCCTGTGAATTCTGATTGTCTGGAGCAAAACATCACCCATGCCATCCTTGGCACTATTTGTGATGGAAACCCACAGACTTTTTACAGCTTCTCAGGTGTTAGTGCCAACTTTACTGACCCAAAAATGCATCTGTACCTCTTTCTGATTATTAATGGTCAGGCGGAGGCTCTGCTCCTCTTCTGCCAGCACATGCCCCTTGCACCCATCAGTCATTCCTCTGGGCTGGTTTTGTCCACCCTACGCAGGTCTGTTAGTAGGTGTAAGTGATATAACCCGTTACAGTGCTGACGTGGTTTCAGTTCTGTTCCTTTCTTCCTTTCTCTTCCTTTTTCTTCATTCCTCCTTTTCTTCTTCTTGTGTTTCCCTGTGCTACTCTGCGATTTCTCTCCTGCTCTGCCTAATAACCAGCATCACAGTCCTGCTCACCAGACAGAAATTCAGCAATTTTTAATAATCCGTAACATTTGTCTGGGGGTTTCCTGCCCTAACCTGCTCTCTCGGAAAGCACATAGGCCAGTAGTACTGAGTCTTCAGGTGTTCACATCTTTTTCCTAGGTCTTTCTAATTGTCTGTTTAGAAGTGTGTGACTCATACCTAATTTTATGTATCCCAATACTTTGCAAGGTAGTGTTCCACTTAGGCTGCTCACAGTTACCTGCAAAACAGTGAGTCAGGAGCCTCCTCCTCAGGCTCAGCCTATCTGCATCCCCGTTAAAATTAGACACAGAGGCACTTCCCAAGAGCATCGATTTGCCCTGGTGCTCCTGGCCGATGCGACTCTCCTCTCCCCAGCCCCAGAGGTGCTGCGTGGTGGCAGTGTCCTTTAGTGGGGTTCAGCTGCAGACCATTGCAGAACCCCTCCAAGGTGAAAAGCATCGCCTGTAAAACATTGTGAAAAGTTCAGCTTTATTAAATCAGTAATTCTCATTAGACTCATATAATATAACTTTTTGTAAAGAGAGAACAATGAAAAATATTTTTTTTTTTAATGCATGTATCTACTGATTATGTGCCTAAAAAACCTACAGTATTGGTGTATAAAGACCTAGGACCAATGATTTGCACTTAAGCAACGTTTTAAAGGACAGCCAGAATTTCTGTCATGCATATCTATTAGGTTTATGTGACAAATGAAATTTTTCTGGATTATTTATATTTTTAAAGTATCAGCTAAGGTATTTCAGTCCTGGACCTTCTTAAGTATTCGTTGCCTCTAAATGAACTGGATATGTTGCATAATGGAATTACTAGATTTGTATTAAATTGTAGCTTTGGGACCCATCACTGTGTGATGCTATCTACTTTCAACTAGCTTTGTTTATCACAGAGAAGGGAACTGAATTAGCATAAGATACTACAAAGTAGTAAAGGGATTTTAGCACCCTATCTATTTGACCTCCCATTGACCTGGGCTAATTCATATTCTCCCTGGGATGCCATAACAGGTCATTTTGTATTTGGAAAAAAATTAGGTCAAATTATGGCACGACGTCCCTTGCCTCTTTGGCAGTGAAGTCCCGGAATTCCCTCTCCGCATGTACACACGTGGCTGTGCGCCTCCTTTAAAGGAAAATGAACTTTTATTTGTAAATTACCATGCAAGAGATTTTTATTTGTCTTACTTATTGGATTCATGTGACTGCTGCACTTGCAAGAGCAATCGTTTATAATATCCCCGGTGGCAGTAACTGGGTGGTGGGAGCACAGAGAAGGGCAGCGCTGTGCGGTAGGCGTGTGAGTGCATGGAAATGCGCTTGCACACTCAGGGGCACCCGCAGATACACTCACACAAAGAGTTTTCCACCCTGGCCTTCACTTCATTCTCCCCTCCCATATACAGACTGGAAACAGTAGCTTTGCTGTAAAGAGAGCACTTGGTGGAGGTGGGGAGTTGCACAGGAGGGTTTGCTTTGTCTAGCTCGGAGGATGGCCTTGACCCTGAAACACTTCTTGGCCAACAGAATGATTTTTTCCAAGAAATCAGACTGACTTTTCCCTTCCATTTTGAGGATGGCTGCCTTTCATCATGGCAGAAAATTTTCTCTGAAATAATAACATTTTCCACAGGGTAAAAAATGTTTACTCCACCCTCTCTTCTCCAGACCATTGGGCCACCCTTCAGGATCCCTCACACAGAATACCCATGACTTCCCCTCATGGGAATCGACCTTCCAGGCACTTCTCAAGGTGCAACAGCCTGCAGAGATGGTCTAGAGAAGGTTGTGGGAGCCAGGTCTAGCTCCAGATGAGGAAGGGATATTTGACCTTGTTTAGGGAGGCAGCAGTAATTGATGTCGGGCGCACTTAATGTTCTACACCACAGCAATGTCCTGCATGAGAAGCCTGGGCATGTCCTCTGCTACGTGCTGGACTTTGAAAGCCACTCGGTAGTGCTCATGGATTTGGTCCTTAGATCGACTCTGATCTCAATGACCTAATGACCTTCTCAGATTTTACCTACTTCTTTTTTTTTTTTTTTTTTTTTTTTTTTTTAATCTAGCTTTAAATTCTACTTAGGTAAAAAAAAAAAAAAAAAAAAGTAAAAAAAAAAAAAGTAGATCTTTAGTCGAAGGTTGCTGTTGGTAATTCCAGAAATTTAAGTCTATTTATTTCAGCAAAACCCATGAAATGAGCTCCAGCAGTTGCTCTGCATTGCAAAGGGCTGATGAATTACAACAGCAGCCTGCTTTATTCTCCTTAATAAGAAATTAGATCACAATAGGGATTTACGAAAATTACCTTGAAATGTTTGTGTGTTTGAGTGATTGCACAATTTACACTAAAATTATGTTGAATCATACGAGTTAGAGCATCTGCCTCTTTAGTTAGTCTATATGCTGCTTTAAAAATGCCCTCTTCTCCTTTAATAGGAATCTGCTAATGAATGCAGAAGCTTAACCCTACAGACAGTGTTTGTTTGTTTTCTTTCCATTTTTCTAAACTGCGTTATTGATCATTTTCTCAGGACTTCACAGATTTCTATGATGACTTTATCAACTACCGTTTCGGCTAGGAAGAGAGCACTTCATTTAGGAAGTGGATTAAATCTTAATATTTAGCCTTTCGGATAACCGATATCCCTGGACAAGTTTGCTTAATTATTCACCAATATCCTTTATTATAGATGTGGTTTGCAGAAGAACAGTTTAGTGCCAGAATGGGTGTCAGCCTTCTTAAGACGAGCCACTTGAACACACCTGCCCCCGCCAGTATTTTTAAGGAAGCTCACACCATTTCATTAAGAGGCAGGAGACAGAGGCTGATGCACTGCATCTTGAATAACTTCGGAAAATCTTTTAAGTCAACCTTGTGTTTTAGTCAACAGGGAAGGTTTGACCTTTAACCTCGCAACAACCATCTGTTTCATTATTTATCTGAGGGAATCAGAGAGTTTTTGTTCTTTCACAAAAGTCCCTGACACCAAGATATTTTTAATAGCGGAAATTTTTCATTCTTGTCACTATTCCTTTTGAAAATATAAGTATTTTCATACAACACGTAGCTAATGAGTGAAACTTCAGAATCCAACCTTTCTCTATAATCACAGGAACAGGGATTAAAGAGGTCCCACTAGTGAGGAACATGAAAATTAATTATTGAGCTCCTTGTTTTATCCTCCCCATCTGTCTGATATTCTCGAGCACAGAAGGAGTTAGACAATTAAATTACTCCTCCTTTTACCTCATCAGGATGTTCCCTGTACCTTTTCTCTAACTCCAGAGGCTCCCAAATTCCGTCCATTTACCAGGAAACGTGTGCACTTGCCTGTGCGAGGACAGGCGCATCTGATTTTCCTGAATGCCAAGAATTCAGCCAAGCTTTTCAAAACACTAACCTCTACAGAGCACACTTAAAATAATTTTTCTCCTTCTAAGGTTTACAGGAAATCTTTTCACAGAGAGACAATCGTTGTAAAGAACACAAGTAAATTGTAAAATGATTACGAATGGTCTTTGCGCAAAGAGAAACACACAAAGGTACATGCCACTTGAGCAAAGAGAGAGTAAAAATAAAGATCAGAGAGGGATGTGCACTTTATAAGTCAAGTGTGGGGGATACACTGGTGTTTAAAAACATGAAATTCCCTCAGAAGTCACTGAGAAGTGCCCCAGTGCATCTGCCCAGGGCAAAATTAGGCCCATTATATTTAGCTTTCCTGAGAAACCCTTGGTTTTGTAACATGTTTCTATTTCTGTCATTATTTTTGGCAGCTAAACAAGTGAAGAATTTCATTTCTAGCAACTAGTTAAGACAGTTGGAGCAATTAATTTGTTTTATTTAACAATAAAGCTGTCACTCGGCAGTGCTGGGAACAAGAGTAACTCCAGCACGTTGCTGGTGGAGCCTTTTCCCTGCTTGGGAAGAAGAAACTTCAGAGCTCTGTGTGTGTGTGTGTGTGTGTGTGTGTGTGTGTGTGTGTGTGTGTTTATCATCACTTTTGGCTCACTTGATATTGTTTTGCTTGAGGTGAAGCCAAAGGGTAAAAACTGCTAAAGTGGGCCCAGACCAAGATAAACACACATCCCTGAGACATTTTTGCTGAGAGATCACAGTATGAATAAAGTATAATCCTTAAACTTTTGAATTATTTTCCCTTCAGTGTGAGCGGCTGCGACTTGCTTGTTCTCCGGCAGCACCGGGCTCAGGTTACTTAATCAGGTAAAACTCAGTTTTAAGTAAAACAGATGAAAAGTAGGGGCTTGAACAGCAACCTTTACATGCACGTTTGCAGCATGGTGCCTTTTGCATATGAGGAGATGTAAAGAAGCAGAGGGATTTATTCCTTTATTTTGGGCAGGGTTTGGCTTTGGGCCATGCACCACTCCTCAGCACTGCACTGAGACACCTTCGCTTGTGAGGCGAGCTCATTAAAATTAGTATGTGGTCCTTGCTCTAGGAAAACACACTTGAGTTAGTTCTGGAAATAAATGTAGCTGACCCTTGAAAATAGTCATAATAACATTAAATCATCCAGAGAGGATTTAATTCAAGGGGGGGAAAAAAAAAAAAAAAGTATAAAAGGCAACTTTTGTTTTTTTTAAAAGACCACCACTTACAAATGGTAATACAGACAAATTAACTCGGGCTGATCTTTTTAAGAGAGAGAAGAGAAAGCTATCATGAGCAGTAAGGGTGTTGGCAGAGCTGATGACTCTTTCCCTACCCCATGGTGGTTGGGGCACGTTGTCCAACACAACAAGTTCTGGAAACTTTTGAGTCTACCCAATCTAGCCAAAGTATCAACAGATTTCCCATATTAAAGGTGTGGAATAGGCCCCCTGAAAGGATGAGGATATTGAGAAGAGACAGAAGGATTTATTTACATGAAAACAAGCTGGTAGGGGAACATCTACAGCAAGATGTCCGTAAAGAGCAGCAAAGGCTGCTCAGGAGGTAACAAGAGGGTGGATGTCTCAAAAACGACTGTTTGAATTCTTCGTGTGTTGGCAGATAAACTAAGCAAAAGAAGGCAAATAACAAAAAAGGTGGCAAAAATGAATTGTGGACCTCTCAAGGACCCGTTGAATCATTCAAGAGCAGTATTAAATATATTCATAGAATCAAGTGAATCCTGCAATATAACGTCAGTGCGAATTCTCTTGCGTCTTCTGATGAATGCAGAGAATTCGCCATGCAAGTGCCACTTCAGTTGTGTGGTGTGAAAACATGGACCTGTGCGCATGTG